>NW_008624962.1:16688-17279 GCF_000691845.1 Merops nubicus | reverse complement strand
AGAGCCTGCCAGCAGCACCCCACAGGGCCCGGGGGTGCGAAGGGCTTCGGCCATGCAGGGGCCATTATCCCCTTTCCTCCCAGAGCATCCCCACTCCCCAGAAGGGGGAAGGTGTCAGCTCTCCTGGCGTGGGTGCGAGAGGAGGGGAGGACCCTCTCAGCCCCTCCGCCGAGCTCTGACCCTGCACCCTGGCAGGTTGCACCAGGAGGGCACGCTCTTCTTCTCCCCAAATCCCAGCTGGTTTTCCCTTTGCCAGCAGATATTTATCCCTGGCTCCTCAGGCAGGAGCACCAGCCGTGGGCACAGACCCACAGGAGGCTGGAGAGGACCAGCAGACTGCTGCAGCAGCAGCTTCCTCCAGCCGTGCAGCCTGGGGAGCAGTGACAGGGGGATTGGCTTCTGCCCGGTGCCCCTCGATGTTCTCACACCCCTGGGGCCTGTCTGCTTTCTTCGTCCTTTTCTTTTAACCTCTCTGACCTCTAATATTTCACGTGTAGCTTTGGTGTAATATTTTTCCACAGCAAAAACCCTATTTTTTTTTTTTTGGGTAATGAGAGAGCAGATCTGGTCCTTCTCACTTTTTTCTTTTTG
>NW_008624962.1:15659-16621 GCF_000691845.1 Merops nubicus | reverse complement strand
CCGTTGTGCATCCCATCGGCAGGGGAAGCGCCTCCCACCTACACTCACGTTAACTCTGCAGTGAAATGCAGAGCCATGCTCCTGTGTGCACTCCTTTTCTCTCTCTCTTTCTCTCTCTCTCGTGTCTCACGCTCACTAAATCACATGCACATGGAGAGAAGGCTTTTAATAATTTAACGTTTCCAACCTAAATTTTTAAATAGCCTTTTGTGGCCAGCTGGAAAATTGCGTTTGAAATTTGCCCGTGTCGCCCGGGCCCCGAATTTCTTCTTTTGGGAACGTAAATCTGGATCTGATCCTCGTTCAGGGCTAAACCCTTCGCAGGGAGCTTAGCTGGAAAGTTTTGTTTAGAAAAAAAAAAAAAAAGAAACAGGAAAAATGTGGGGATTTTTCATTATTCTTTCATTTCTAAATTTCCTCTACCTTTCTGGCCACTCGGAAACTACCCAGGAGACAAAGGTGGTAACCCTGGAGGTGCCTGTCTCCAGACCCGGATCAGAGCCGGCTCCAGGTGCCCTCTTTCTGTCCAAGTTAGTCTGGGTCTCCCTGAGCCCTGCCTGAAATCAGAGCCAGCATTAGCCGGCCGAGAGAGTGCAGAAAACACGGCGCAAGCAAGCTCGGCCTGTGGTTTGGGTGTTTTTCATGCTGTTGAATTCCTTGTTTCTTGTGTGTTAATATCGTGGAAAGGTAACAGGTTTCTGAACTGGATTTGCTTTGGGGGGAGGGAGAGTTCATGCACCTTTTTCTTCCCGTTTTTTGTTCTGAAAGAGTCTCGAACACTCTCTCGTGTTTCCAATTGACTTGTTTCTCCCATAACATGCTTGTCTCTATAGAACACCTGGGATAGGAGGTGTAAGTTTTAACATTGCAAGGAAATGTTTTGGTTTTTCTTTGGCTTTTCTTTTCTTCTTCTAATGATTTCTTTTTCCTTATTCAGTCCCGTTGTGGAGTTAGTGGAAGCA
>NW_008624962.1:11287-15638 GCF_000691845.1 Merops nubicus | reverse complement strand
CAGAGCCGGGTGGGGGGGCTGGGGGGGAGCACGGGCTGGGGGAGCGGATTTCCAGCTTGGGATCTCCTTGGGAGAGGGTCTCCTGCCTGCCACGGGCTCCGCTCCCCCTTCTCCAAAGAGAGACATCCTGACAGCAGTGAGGACTCCTTCCCGGGGCCAGCACCTCTGGCGGGTGCTGGTCCTGCGTGAGGATTGCTCACCTCTGCACACAGCTTGGTGGCTCCCCAGAGGTGCCTGGCTGGATGGGAGGGGGAAAGGCAGGGAGGCAGGAAAGAGGGTCGTTACTATCTTCATTTCCTTTTTTTTTTTTTCCTTTCTTTTTCTTTTGGTTAAGAGAAAAAAAAACAACAACAATCAATTTGCAGCTGACAGCCTTGAGAAGGCCTTTTTTTACTCTCTCTGTGTTTCCCCTATTTTTCTCTTCTCCTCATGTCATTGTGTTCCGCATCAAACCCCCTTAACATCCCTCAGAGCTACGAGAAGGTTGGTGTGGTTTTTTTCTTTTTTACTTTCTTTACCCACATTTTTACATTCTTAAGAGAAAAAAAAAAAATTAAAAGAAAAAAAAAATTAAAAAAAAAAAAAAAAAGAACGAATATGAAAACCAGAAAAAGCAAGAAATCTTTAAGATGAGCGAGACCCGCCCGTTCCCGGGTCTCGCGGAGATGAGTTGAGTTGCATTGTGGGCCTCTCTTTGCATCCTTTGGTAATGTTGCTGAGTTCTTGCACTTTTTTGTCGTCATGGTTACCTTGCCGTTTGGACATTTGGGCCTGATGCATGATAGGAGAATGTAACAATCTTCTTTGCATGCCACTTTTTTCAATTAATTCTGAATTCTTTTTTTTCTCTGTATAAATATGTATAGTTTTGGGTTGGTTTGGTTTTTTTTTTTCCCCTTTCGTTACGATTCTGGTTTCTTTGAAGTGGATTTACTCTTCCTTTCCAAATTTGGTTTTGGTTCTGTTGGGTTTTTTGCTTTCTCTTGGTTTCCTGTTTCGGTTCTGATTGGTTATGCTGTGCTGTAGTTGATTCCAAACGCATTGTGAGAAGCCAGTGTTCCTGCCCACCCGGTGGTAACTGAACTCCTCAATCCCTCCAGGAGGAAAGGAGTCACACAGCTCTAACGCCTGTCCATGGAAGCCCTGCTGTTTGGGACCAGCCTTTGTTTTGGGGGGAGGGAGGGATCTGGGAAGTGGAAAAGATGGTAAGAAGCCAGGGTGTCGTTCCAAGAGACAGAGCAGACCCTGGGTCACGTTGTTATGGATTTCTTGGAGGTGTGGCCTCTTGTTCCACATCCTGCACACAAAGCCAAACCCCAATTCCTGCTCCGAAGGGCTTCCCCAGCCACGCAGAGCTCACTCACTGGTACCTCCAGTGGCTTTCCCTCCAGGAAGAGCAGAGAGGCTGTGTCCAGGAGCTGCTCTGCCACCAGGGTGGGTAGAGACAGAGAGCTCCCTGCTGAGCCCCCCACAGTCACCCTGCCCTTGGCACCCACGTGTGTGCCCAGAGAGCCCCATGCCCGGGCAACTCTGTCTCCTTGGCAGAGCTCAGCAGATGCCCTTGGAGGGGGGTGAGGCCCCATCCTTGCAGAGCTGGCAAGGAAGGGCAGCCAGCCGGCCACCTGCTGCAGGAGGGTAGGTGGGTCTCATGGCTCTGCCTCTCCCCAGTTATCCTCATCCTTCCCAACCATTATTGCCTGGCTGCAGGCACCTTGAAAAGCAGCCAGGCCCAGGGAAGGTAGAGCCCTGCATTCTAAAGGAGCATGGAAAGAGAAATTCAGCAGTGGTAGACACTAAAAGAGGCTGATGGGACACATCTGGCAGCTGCATCTCTGTTGTAAACAGCAACAAGGAATCTGACAAGTTACATTCTAGCTGAAAAATGCCTCTTTTCCCTCTTCTCATCTCCCTGTTTATCCCCACTGAGCTTCTGTTGCCTCCCATGTGTGCATCCTGCGTGGGGCAGCCACATGGGATAGTGAACAGGTCGGGTTTGCAGCGTGGTAGTTGTACCAGTGGTGCTTGGTGCTTTTGCCCTGTGCAGATTTGAATGCCCTTCCTTTCCCTGTTGATGCTTTTCCCTCTGCCCATCAGTCCTCACTACTCAATAACTGACCAAAGGAGTGGCTTTCCTAGTGTACAGGTATTAAAGCTGTGTGATTTTTGAGAAATCCAGTGCAGTATTGACACAGTATCTGTCTCTCTCTTTCTCTATCTCTCTCTTTCTCTCTGTCTGTCCTTCTCTTTTTCTTAAAATGCTGAGATTTCAGTGCTCGGACCCTCAGTGCTGGTATTCTCCCCTCCCCCTTTCAAGTCTCTCCCCCTCTCCCCATAGATACAAGGGTACCACTCCAAAATGCTGCACTGTTGATACTGTCTTGCTGAAGGGGCCAACTGTGGCTCTTCTAACTTGGATGCCAACAAGAGCCAAAAGACATCCCCCAGCCCCAGTGCTCTATTTAAAGAAAAAAGACCAAAAAAAACCAACAAAGAGACCAAAAAAAAAGGCTTGTTCTATTTAAAAAGAGCAAGAGAGAAGGAACAGTATTTGAAATGAGGTGTTCCCATCCCACCTCCCTCCTGCCTAGGACTAAAAGGTGATAATCACTACTAATTACAGGATTTTCCTTCATGACTAGGAGTTTGAGTTTCAGGATTTAGGTGCAATTAAAAAGGGATTTATACACCATTGCTTTTTATTTGTTTATTTTATCTTTTATAAAATATTTCTAACATGTTCAAACTGCACTGCTGCTGCTAGAATCTCTTGTGATCTGAGAAGGTTTTAAGATTAAATTCTCCCTTATGAGCCAATAAAAACAATAACAATATCAACAGCAATAAACTAAAGCTAAATTGGACGTAGTCGTGATAGGCTGGAATGACACTGGGCAAGGAAATGAGAGACATGATACCTGCCTAAAAGAGCTCCTATGATTTGCTAGAAGTTATGGGCATGGTCTTGAAATTATGGCTTAAGGATTTCCCTTGTCTGTTATTACAGGTCAGATCATGCCATGGTCCAAAATAAGAGTCTGCTAACAGGGAATTTCCAAGGGCAAATGCAGAAGTATCTTTATGGAGAGCCACAAACGCAGATCAGAAGTAGATGAGATGAATTCTGCCACCAGCCTAGGGTGTCTGGGAGCTTCTAGGCTGAGCCTGTTGTCCAGATTTCACCTGTAGTCAGTGAAGAGAAGGACACGGGTCTACTGGGCAAGTCAGCACACCCTGAGACTCTAAAATTGCTGATTTTTATGGGACAACTCACCTGGCTTTCAGAAGTTCCATTGGATGCTTCTCTGTATCCTTCGGGACACAAATACTGCCAGACCTCTGGCCCACAATGACCTCAGGAGGGGCCAGTTTCAAAGTCCTGTGCATCAAGAGATGTCTGTGGTGGTGGTGGTGGTGGTGGAGAGCCTCGTGCCTCCCCTTGCACAGCCACAGGGACTTGCTCAGCACAGGAGAGGCTGGTTTGAGAGCCTGGCAGTTCTCAGAGCTGATCAGAGAGCAAATGTCTGTGTACAGCTTCCACGCAGAGCTGCATGGCTTTCCTTCAGCAAGGCTGGAAGGGAAACATTTGGGGACTTTTTAAGAGGCTTTGAATCTTGCCCAGAAGGGCTGAGATGCTTACTCCACTTTGGTGGCTAAAACCAGGTTGAATCACTCATACCTGATGGTATTTTTCTCCAAATGTCAGTGAGTCAACGAGTGGAGCTTTGCTCCAGAGAGAGCATATATCTGCTTGTTTGGGATCTGCCCAGGGCAGTGGTGGAGTCCCCACCCCTGGAGGGGTTTCCAAGCCGTGGAGATGTGGGGTGAGGGACACGGGGCAGTGGGGACCTGGCAGTGCTGGGGGAAGGGTTGGACTTGATGATCTTAAAGGTCTTTTCCAACCTAAACAATGCCATGATCCATGGCCACAGCTGCTTTGCCCCCTTGAAGCAGAGCACTTCCTAGCTCTTCTCTTAATTCTGAAAGCATCAGGCTTCCCCCTCGGTTGCCCTGTTTTAATCCAGATAGCCAGCTGCTGGCTCAAGATGGAACTCTCTGCATAAGGTCTGTGTCCCCACGTGCTCTGCCGTGGCACGGAGGGAAGGGAGGAAGGACAGTGCCCTGGCGAGCTGTGTGGGCTGTGCTGTAGCAGCCTCTGAGCGTGCAGAGCTGCTGCGGTTGGTACAGGACAAATTGGCGTGGTTGAATTGATCAGAATAAAAAACCATTTCCCCTATTTTGCACAGTGGTGCCCCGTCAGGAGTTACAAAAGGCAGCAGTTGAGGTGCTGCGGGGATAATCCTTTTTCCCTTTCACTCGAGCTTCTTGTTGCTCTGCTCTTTTCAAGCCCAGG
>NW_008624962.1:4613-11256 GCF_000691845.1 Merops nubicus | reverse complement strand
CAGCAGGCGTTTAAAACAGCACGGCCAGCTCGTTGGGCTGCTGGAGTCAAGCACAGTGCTTAGTCACCCAGCCCCGGGATCTGCAGCCCAGGTCCTGCTGAGAACATTGCAAAGGCTTTTCAGAGCTCTCTGGAAAACCTCAACTCATTGAGAGACCCAAGAGGAACAACAAGCCAGGGCTAAACACGTAATAGCAAACCTAATTGAAAGCAATTAAAATAAAAGGCATAGAAAACGCAGAAATAGTGCGCCTAGGATTTCAGGAAAGAAAGCTTCAAAATGTATTAAAATGTGAGTAATTTAACAAATAATTTAGCCTGTAGCCTGCTCCTGGGTTAAGTTTGGCTCATGTGTAATTTGACCATCAAACCAGAGCTGCTGGTTGCTCAGCCCGTCCCTCAGTAGACGAGGGGGAACGGTTGCTAAGCTTTTTTTGCTTTCAATGCCATTTAGAGGTTAGGAGGAAATAATTTCGCTTGCACTGTAGATTTAACAAGTAGCCACGAGGTCAAAACAGTGGTATTTTAAAACGTAGGCATTTCAATAGCTTTTTAGACTAGTATTGATAAATTCAGTGGAAAAGGAGGGAGGCAGAACCACCACTAGCTCGTACAGCTGCCCCCGCAGTGCCACTTTCCAGGTGCTGGAGTCGAGGGAGGGAGAATTCCGTGATGATTTTCCAGCCCCCCTGTGGGTGGGGGAAGCGCCCTGGCCCTGGTTGGGGTGTCCTCAGCTCTGAAATTCGAGTTCAAAATCAAACCAAGCCAACAAACGACTTTGCTGTGTTTCTGCAGAAGGATTTCTCAAGGGTATCAGGAAATGGGAATGGATACAAAAAGCCACCCCCCCAAAAAAGAAACCAAAAAAAACCCAACAAAAACCCAAACAAACAAAAAAAATCAAACCTGTTTTACATGTCTATATATGTATCTCTCTCTATAGAGGGCACTTTGCAGGAACACTGTGCTGTACTGATCTCGAAATCTCTGCCTGCCTGTGTCTCTTACACCTTTTGCATCGCTGTTCTCTTTGTTTTAGGGGAAAAAATTAGATTACACCTTGTCAAATTAAAACAACAAAAATAAACCAGTAAAGTCTGTGTTTAACGTCGCCGAGCTGCTTGAAAAACAATTGGGTTCAGATTATTTTCTATTCAATCCTGTAAAAAGCGACCGAAAAGAAAAAGAATTATGAAAGATCAGAGATGTTCAGCCAGCCTGTCACTCAACTGAGATGGTTTTTTTTTCTTTTAAGTGGAAAAGCAACAATGATTGGGAAGGTAATGGATTTCCTCCAGACCAAATCCAAGCCTTGGGCTCATTCTTTATTTATCTGCCTATTGACCAAACGTATTTTGATTTACCATGAAGGAAATGAGGAAGGAGATGGGCACGAGGAGGGAAGTATCTCGTCCTCTGGAGGGACGGAGGTCGGAAATCCAAAGGCAGCGTCTCGCCCCAGCGGAATGAACTCGCAATTGGGATGGCAGAGGGAGAAGGCGCAGGGGCAGGGACCCACCACCTTTTGGGAGGGGAGGACAGGTGTAATCTAAGCTTCACTAATAACGTAGAGGCTGCACATTATTTTGGCACCCTTTCCCCTACCCCCTCCTCATTTTGGAGCAAGACAGAACGAGTCCTGTCTCCCCAAAATGGCCAATAATGTCCGCCTTCTCACCTCATTCGGAGCAGCAGCTTGCTGAGTGTCAAAATGTTTAATACCATTTGGTTTTGTTTGGTGCTTTCGACCAGTCACTTCACTTTCTTTTGTTTCCTTTTTTTCAATTAACTTCTTCTTTAAGCTATGAGATACGTTTCTCTTTGAGTTGGTTCAGTGTGAATCGGGGTTTGAAGCGACGGGGTCTTGTCTGGTTCGTTCTCCTTTTCCCCACCTCGATCCACCTCCAACGGTTTCTTTCTCCCCGAGCTAATCTGAAGGGGTTTAAAAAAGTGGAACCGGTGGGTTTCCTCAGCACAAACTGGTTGGTTGGTCCTCAGATTTCTCTCACTAGCAGCGTCCTGGGAACACATTTTAAGGATGGATTCTGGTGTTGCAAAAGTCAACCCTGGATCTCCCAGTGTCTCTTCCGCTTCGATCAGGTCTGTAAATCTGTGCGTTTCAAAAACGTCTCTCACTTGGTGGACCCCAGCTCTCTTTTTGACCCCAGTGGTGGTGGTGGGGAACCTTAGCAGTGTTGATTGGGACCTTCTTGTTGGAAAGAATAATGCACTGAAAATGCCACTCACAGAACACAAGTTGGGTTAACCCCTCCATGAGCAGCAACAAAACCAATTGGCTTTATAAGGGGGTGAAAAGTTATGGAACCGTTCAGATTCTAAAGAAATTCATATTGAGCTGAATCTGAGGTGCAGATTTGCCTGTGTGGAATACCCAAGAGACAATATTAAACAAACACACAACTAACTGCACTTAAACTGTGCAGTAATTTGAAGTAATGAAGTAATTTGACTCGCATCACAAACGTCCAGCTCCAGTTCTAAAATCTGGTTCTCTCAGTAAGAAGCTGTGTCCTTGTTTGAAAAAAGCTCCTGAGAGTTTTTTGGCCATTGAAAATGTTTGTTTGTGTGTGCCTGCTTGTGTGTGTATATGGGGAAGTGTTGCACATGGAGCATGCACATATGTGTACGCATGCAAGGTTGGCTTCGTAAACCAGGTCTGACAGAGCTGTCGTGGAAACCAGACATCCCTGAAACTCAGGGAAGCTGCTTCCAGAAACCAGAAATTGGTAAAAGTATTAGAGAAGTGTCTATAAAGTAGAGCCTTGACTGCCCCATCCCAACTTTTCCTGTCCAGAGAGGGCAGTTGTTCCCTTCCTTCCGGTCCTTTGAATGTGTGGGATGGCAAAATGGAAGGAATCTCTACACTGCATTTTTCACATGTAAAATTCCACTCTTTCAGCTGCTGTGTGTGAAACCCAGCTGGGCCCAGAGCTGAAATTGTTCTTGATTGAATCTGTAGCTGCACTTCAAGCTTTCTTCCCCCCACCGCTCTCCTCCTCCTAGGCTCTGACCTAAACACTGACCCAGAGATTATCAGCTTGACAAATCTCATGTCAGCAGCCAAATCAGAGTGGTATAGCAATTAAAATAAACAGCAGCATGATGGTTCTTGGTACCCAGAGATGAGCCCTCAAAGTATTTCTCTTCTGTTACAGTAAATGCAGTTGTCACAGCCCTGAGCCATAGCAGGGCTGTATCTAGGGACTGACTCTCCAAGATCTCTGATGTTTAATGCTGGAGTGATTTTCACATCCTAGCCTGGTGTGTGGACGTTTGTAGATTTGTGCACACACAGGAGTGTGTAGCTTTTTTTAAACCAGGATGCACAACCAAAGTGCTTCTGCCTTGTTCTGGTCTCACATCAGCCTGCTGCTAACCAGAACCCAAATTCTCCCTTGCCTCAGACTGCCCATTGTTCTGGGCTGGCATCCAGATGTGCTGGTGGCTTCCCCTTAGTTAAACGTGACAAATGCCATTAAAACAGCCAAAAAGGGATGCTGCCCTGAGACCCCCTGGAGCTGACCCAAAGCCCTGGGTTCTGGGGGTTGGGGGGAACATTCTGCAGTGACTCAGGAGCGTGCTCTGCACAGCTCCAGCTCCCTGGCCCCGAGCTTGTGTTTTGTGAGTGGATCTTTTCCTTTGCCTGCCCAAAGCCTGGCAGGCAGCAGCGGTCTGTTCCCTTCAGACTCCGATTCTCAGCACTCCACCAGACATCAAATGATGCTTTTCAGTTGTTAAATTCTGGTTTGTTCTTCCTTTTTCTTTTTTTCCTTTTTTTTTTCTTTTTTTTCCTTTGAGTTCAGTTTTATTTCTTTGTGATTAGCCTCAGTTTGAATTAATTGTCTTGTTCTGTTTCCATGACAACTCAGTGTTTGCATCCCACTTGCCGTTGTTTGTTGCTGTTGATGCTGTTTGCTGGCCGGATCTTGTCCGGCGTATGTCTCCCCCATTTCTCCTCACCTCTTCCCACCTTGCCTCCCCTCTCCAGAAGGTTACATGTCAGCCCCTCCTCAAAAGAGTCATCCCCACCCCAGATCTGTTTGCATGTCGATCCCACTTGTTTCTTTTCAAGTTCTCTCCATCTTGTCTCAGATTGTGACCGGTGTGGTGTTCACGTGGCTCCATTTTCTGAACCACGGTACCTCCTGAAGCAGGCAGTGGGTAGAAAGGTGGAGGAGGCAGCAAGGACCCTCATGGCTAGGGCTGAAAGTCTTCCATAGGGACAGGAAGGAGCATGTTGCCTGGTCTCTCGAGCCAGTGCTGGTGCAGGTACTGTGGTAGTCTCCTTGCGCTGTTCTCTAAGCAGAAAGTCATCTTCTAGTGTTAGTGTCCAGCTGAGTTTGAAGTCACCTCCTCCACACTCCAGACCTTGCCCCAGCCACGCTGGAGGTGAGGGCATGCTCTCCATCCTCTCTGCAGATCCATGCATGCAGGAATTCTCCTTGGACACCTCTGAGCCCCTAAGGAAGTCTTCTCTTCCTTGCCTCTCAGTACTGGTAACCGTGCAGGAAAGGATCTGATACACATAGGAAGAGCATGGCTTTCTGTGGAGACTTCTCCTTGGCTGTATGTGGCTTCTGTTCAACAAAGCCCCACAGAGAATGGAAACGATTTATCTCTCCTGGGAGTGCCCTTCCCAGCTGAAAAGATCCCTAACGCTGAGCAGCAGCCAGGAAAGTGGGGCTGTAAGGGAAGAAGGACTGGGAAGAGCAATGGCTGGCCAAGCTCTGATGTCCTTTGCCTTGCTTTTGCATGGATGCAACTGCCACTCATGTTCTAGAGGCTGTTCAGAGAGGTTGCCTGGCAATAGGACAGCAGGGACAGATATTTTCAGGCCCCCCTCACTCCTGACTCTGCCCCCTCACCCACCCTCCCCGCGGGCAGTTGACTGCATGGCTGCCTCTGAAGCTGGAGGAACCCCACGCTCCTTTTCTCTTCATCCTGCTGCTGTGCCTGCATCCTCTCGGGCTCTGTATCCTTGTGTCTCTGCTTGTGGGATGAGACCTTGCCCTCGGCTCCCTCCCCACGACCCCTCCTATCCACCTGCCTTTCTCCTTGGTCCCTTCTCCTGCTTCACCCCCTGAGGAAGAGCACCCACCTCGGCCAGCAGAGCTGGTTCAGAAAATGGAGCCAAGGAAACCACAGCCTCCCCTTTGCGTCCATGTTCTTACTGTGTAAGGTCTGGAAGCTGCATCCACCTCTCTGCTAAGGAGATGCACAGAACATGTCACTGTTTTCTCAACGTTAAAGTTTCATTACCTTGTTTTTCTTATTAATTCTATTCTATTTATTATTCCGCCAGGGCTGAGATGTGACAATGTGAGCCACCACATTGGGTCACATCAGCTAGAAAAAGTATGCAGCATTAAAGTGGGTTTCCCCCTCCCCTCCCTCTCTTTCTCTCTCTTCTTTCTCCCTTCCCCTCCTTGTTCTCCTTCTCCTTGTCTTCCTTCCTTTCTCTGTCGCTCACTTTCTACCCAGTATCCATGTGGGCATTTGCTAGCCGCCCATAGATTATATTTCTCTGCATTTTCCTCTCTCCTTCTCTTTCTCTCTTTTCTCTCTCTCTTTTTTACCTATTTTGCATGATGTTTGTGACTCTGAGAGCTGCATCTATCGATGGAACCGTGTCAGATCTTAAAGAGGCTTCGTTAGGGTTTTTATACCCGAAAACCACAAAAATTTCATTAGAGTTTCTCATCTTTTGCACATTCCTTCCTGCTCCAGGGGGACTGCCTCCCCCTGGACGGTCCTCACACGCAGACACCGACCAAATTCTGTCCCGCTCCGGGGACTCCCTCTCCTCCCTTTTGAAAGATTTTTGCCCCTTTCACGTTTGGAGTGGCGTCTCCGTGGCATGGGGCAATGCGACACTTCTCTCTTTGTTGAATTCTCCGGGTCCAACAAGGCAAAAACCTTGAGAAGTTTCCATCTCCAGCCCAACCTCCCCCTCGCCACCGCCCCGCCTCGGAGCATCGCTCGGGCACGGAGCGGCCGGTGGGAGAGGGGGAGGCACCCGGAGCACCCCCGGGCCCCGTGCTGGAGGGGCTCTTCCCTTCCCAGCGGGGAGGAGGGGGTGTGGGAGCCACGGGCCGAGGGAGGAGCAGGCTGCCCGGGGTGTGGAGCGGGGAGCTGGGGGCCCCAGCGCCTGCGGAGGAGATTTTTCGACGCTCGCCAGGCCAGCTCTTGCCAGTAAAGATGAGAAATTGCTAATAAATTTTTGTGTATTTATCTGTGCTGTGATGGGTCTAATCTTGATCAATGGAACCCTGTTGCTATGAAATATCGCTTTTATGTCTCTATTCTATATATTGTTTGTGAAGTAAAAATTTATTTGAAGTTTCTTTTTTTTGTTTGGTTTCGGTTTTTGAGTTTTTAATTTATTTGCTTTCCGTTTTCTTTTCGATGAAGGAAGAAAATAAACGATGACAAACCCCATCTATATTTAAATTACCTTTCGCTCTTTTTTCTTTTTCTCCCTTCTCTTCTTTTTCTTTTCTTTCTTTTTTTTTTTCCTTTTTTTTTTCCTTTTTTTCCTTTTTTTTGTTGTTTTTGCTTTCGTTCCGTTTTGTTTTTTGTTACCTCTGTGCGTCTCGTCCGCAGTTCGCCGCGTGGCCCCTCGC
>NW_008624962.1:2461-4573 GCF_000691845.1 Merops nubicus | reverse complement strand
TTCCCCATCTTCCCTGTCAGCCACGAAATCATGCCCGGGGGCAACGTCAACATCACCTGCGTGGCCGTGGGCTCCCCCATGCCCTACGTCAAGTGGATGCAGGGGGCCGAGGACCTGACGCCCGAGGACGACATGCCCGTGGGCCGCAACGTCCTGGAGCTCCCGGACGTCAAGGACTCAGCCAACTACACGTGTGTGGCCATGTCCAGCCTGGGGGTCATCGAGGCCGTTGCTCAGATCACGGTGAAATGTAAGGGAGCACGGGCACGAGTGGGTTCCCCAGCTGCACGAGGTGCTGCCCCCCCTGCGGCCCCGTGCCGGGCACGGCTCGGCCCAGAGCAAGAGCCCAGCGCACGTGGGGCCCCGCCACCTTTCTGCACGAGGGCTGTGGTCGTGCCCACGGGCCCCCAGCACGTCCCTTGGCTTGTGTCCATGTGTGTGTCTGCACGAGGGGGAGCTGGGGCTGACCCCCTGCCCCTGGGGAGCTTGGGGGTGCATGCAGGGGTGCACGAGTGGGGGGGTGTGCATGGGAGAGGAGCAGTGTGGCTGCATGTGGGAGTCTGTGCTGTTCCGAGCCTGTGTGCCTGCCCGGGGCTGTGAGCATGAGACCTGTGCACCAGCAGTACCCTGCAATCTGTGCATGCAGCTTTGGGGATCCCACGCCCAGGGAGATCCACGGTGGAGGGGGAGCTGGTGGCTTGAGATCCTTTCTCGCTGCAGGGCAGCTGAGCTCTTTGTGATGAAAACTGTGACTTGAACCCCTGCATGCTTGTTTCTGTCCTGGGATACGAGGCTGGCTGGGCCGTTTGCAAGGAGCCTTGGATGGCTTGATGTCTGCATGCCATCCTGTTCCAACGGGAGAGATTCAGCCAAGGCCCTGAGGATCTCTGGCATGTGTGCCCTTGCATTAGAGCCTAGTTCCAGCACCTTAGCGGCCGTTGTTGCCTCAGCAAGAGGGGGAATAACCCCAGCTTCCAGCTAGCAGTTCCCAAGAGGAGCACGGGTGCAATCTTCAATCTGTTCTGTCCTCAGCAGGGGAGTATTTTAAACCCCAGCGGGACGCCCCTGCGGTTGGGTGAGTGTAGAGCTCTCTGGAGGAGCTGGTGTCTGCTCTGAGTGGTGGCATTACCTGTGAGGGACCTGGGAGAGACGGTGGGAAAGGTTGTGGGTGGCTGGGGGAGAGGAGGAGAAAAAGGAGGGCTGAAGAGAAACGGTCCTGTTGTGTCAGTGCGACTGGCTGAGGAAGATCTGGCGTTAGAAATGAGCAGGGACTGGTGAATCTTGACGTGATGCTGCTGCTCAGCTTTGCACAGGGAGTGGGCTCGTGTGCCAGCAGAAGGATGCCCGGGGCTGGACTGAGATGCTCTTTATTTTCCTGAGTATTTTCTTCCTTCCTCTTTTTCCCTGTCTTATACTATCAGTTTGAAAAGCTGCTGTGTAAGAGACATTGCTTCTGCTTCCATCTGTCCTATCTCCTCAGATGGGGAACGTTGCCCTGCTGGTACATTCTGCCTTTTATCATCTTACTTCTATTCTGTTCCCCGTTATGTTCCTCTCTGTAAGCATCTGCAGTCTTTCCCAGTCAGAAGATGAAAGAAGTTAGACCTTTAGAGGCACTCAAGTCTAGAGAAGATGAGGTTGGAAGGGGTCAGAAGTGTGTGGCGAGGGAAACACACAAAGCTGGCTGTTAAAGGTGCAGCCTCCAGCCAGCTCCAAAGGTCTGCTGGACGAGGGACAGGGGAGATGAGTTAACACACGCTTGTGGCTGGAGAGGAAGCACCCCAGGCATTTATAGTTTTTTCCCTCTGGAGAGCACAGCCCGTGCTGTCGTTACCCCCACGCTGAGCACGGAGGGACGTGGTGCTGGGCTGTGGGAGATCTGATGATCTGCTCAAAGCAGCTCCTGCAAAACTGCTCCTCCTCTCTGCCGCGTGAGCCGGCGGATGTGCAGCTGCAGCCTGGGCTAATGATTCCAGATGTTTAGCTGAACACTTTCCTTTTGATGGAGCAGTTTAAGGAGGATAATAGAGTGTATAACTAGGTTCATAATATTTCAGCAGCACTTTGCTGAAACGCTCTGCTGTGATTGGTACTGTGCCTCTGGCTCCCGCA
>NW_008624962.1:0-2430 GCF_000691845.1 Merops nubicus | reverse complement strand
TAGTCACAGGTTCAGCATACGTGGGGTTTTTTGAAATGTCTGTTCTTCCTGATTCTCAGCACTCCCCAAGGCTCCCGGGACGCCGGTGGTGACGGAGACGACAGCAACAAGTATCACCATCACCTGGGACTCTGGGAATCCAGATCCTGTGTCCTACTATGTCATTGAATACAAGTCTAAAAGCCAGGACGGGCCGTATCAGATCAAAGAGGACATCACCACCACGCGGTACAGCATCGGGGGGCTCAGCCCCAACTCCGAGTACGAGATCTGGGTCTCTGCAGTCAACAGCATCGGGCAGGGGCCTCCCAGCGAGTCGGTGGTCACTCGCACAGGGGAACAAGCTCCCGCCAGCGCCCCCCGAAACGTGCAGGGGCGAATGCTGAGCAGCACCACCATGATCATCCAGTGGGAGGAACCAGTGGAGCCCAACGGGCAGATCCGGGGGTACCGCGTGTACTACACCATGGAGCCCGACCAGCCCGTCAGCAACTGGCAGAAGCACAACGTGGACGACAGCCTCCTGACCACCGTGGGCAGCCTCCTCGAGGACGAGACCTACACGGTTCGGGTCCTGGCCTTCACCTCCGTGGGCGACGGGCCCCTCTCCGACCCCATCCAGGTTAAGACGCAGCAAGGAGGTGAGTGTCACTGACCTCGGCCTATGGCTCTAGCCAGCTGTTGTGGTTTGAGGCTTGGAATGGGGGCGTGACCTTTCAGCAACTGGGAGGACCCCGGGTGGGGGTGAACCATTGTATTCCCTCCCCTTCCCACACACACTCTGATAAGAGGCAGGGAGTGGTTTCTTATTTCACTCCTGCCTTGGAGCTCGGAGAGGCAAGTTCTCCTTTCACTCCGTGGGACCCTGGAACCATTTCTGAGGGTTTTGTATATTTTATCTTTTGTATTATTCCCCTAATCTTTGTATATAATATTTTCCTTACCTCCCTTTTTCGTTTTCTGTTCCTTGTTGAACAATATACTTCAATTTTTTTTAAAAGTGTCTCTCTCTCTCTCTCGAGGGGGGGGGGGGGAGAGAGGCGAGTACATAGTTCTATTCCGTGTGGGTCCTGCCCTGAACCCCTTTTTACACAGAACCAGGACACCAGCTCTGTCACAAGAGCATTTTTTAGTTCATTGCTTCCATCTGCTTAAAGTAGAAGTAGCCTTCTGGGAGGAAGCTTTGTCCAGTGGCTGGAGCCAGAGGGCCTGGTGCATCGTTTCTGATCTGGTTTTTTTTCTTGGAAAGGTTGTTACTTAAATGGGTGGGGTAAGCAATTATGCCAAGAGAACTCATTTCTGCTGTGCCGTGTTTCATTGTGAGGTGTCTTGTTGCTT
The DNA here is from genome assembly GCF_000691845.1 of Merops nubicus. Classification (NCBI taxonomy): domain Eukaryota; kingdom Metazoa; phylum Chordata; class Aves; order Coraciiformes; family Meropidae; genus Merops; species Merops nubicus. The sequence continues at coordinate 1,092 of NW_008624962.1, read as the reverse complement.
CCAGTTTCTAAATGTCTTTAATAGACCTAAAAACACTTTCCAGGCCATGGTGAAGCTTCACTCTTCAGTACTCAGGAGCCATGTTCTCAGAAGCGTGGGGAACCTTCTTTTGCCTTTTCTAGAAGGGGAGCCTGAGCTGTCACAGCAGATGTGTTGAGCTGAGAACAAAAGGGGGTTTTATCCCAGGCTGTCACTAGTGTGCCCTGCTTCTGGCGTGGGGTGCTGGTGAGGAAACCCTGCCTCCTCAATGGGCTGCTTGGGGACTTCCCACCTGGAGACTCCAATACTGGGGATCACTTGGAAGGGCTGTGTCCTGCACCGTCAAGGTCCAGAAGGACTCTTCCATCTCCACAGCTCTGGACATGCTGGAGTCCTGCAGTGGCATTTAACCCTCCACTGCTTTCAGGGAAGGGCCTGCCCACCCTGCAGCGTGGCATTCTGCTGCTGGCATGCTCTTCACACACACAGGCTTTGAAGAAAACAGGGTGGGATTCTTCTAATTAGCTAACGTCGTTTACTCCTGCCCCTCCTCTCACCTCCTCTGCCTTGTTGGCTCCTCTCTGTGCCAGTTCCTGGGCAGCCAATGAACTTCCGAGCAGAAGCCAAGACGGAGACGAGCATCGTGTTGTCCTGGAGCCCTCCCCGCCAGGAGATCATCGTGAAGTACGAGCTGCTCTACAAGGAGGGAGACCACGGCAGGGAGGTGAGTCTGGAGAGGAGCAGCACAGAGGGTTGGGGCCCCGAGGAGCATTCCAGCAAGAGGGGGAGTAGGGCAGGCGTCCGGGCAGGGCTCGCTCTGCTCCTTTTTGTTTGTTTTTATTCTTTTTCTTCCCCCCTCGCCCAACTCAGGTGCAGAAGAACTTCGAGCCAACGACCTCCTTCACTCTGGAAGGCCTGAAGCCCAACACTGAGTATGTCTTCCGGCTGGCCGCCCGCTCGGCTCTGGGCCTGGGGGCCTTCACCCCGGAGGTCAGGGAGCGCACCTTGCAGTCTAGTAGGTGTCTCTCCTTTTCCCACCCTTCTCTGAGGGGAAGGCAGTCAGGGAGCCAGAGATGGTGGGCGCAGGGGTACGGAGCTGTGGGGCGGACGCTG
>NW_008624961.1:0-2007 GCF_000691845.1 Merops nubicus | reverse complement strand
ACCAGGAATTTCAGACAGGGCCATCCTTATTGCCAGTTTTGTTTTGACAATGATTAGGCCCAACAAAAATGATACAGCCAGCAGAAAGATGAACCAATACACAGACTGCATTGTAGACAAGAAGGACATTCCATGAATGACCACCAGGGGTACAAACAAGTCAGTCAGCTGATACATATAGTTGACGCTATTCCAAACAATCCCACAAATGACATGACTGTGTCCACAAAAGGTAGTACAGAGACCCAAGGTTTCCCCCAGTTGGCATAGGAAACAGCCAGACCAGCAGGCTAAGCACATAAGAGAAAGGTAACCACATAGTGACTCTCACCTAATCAGCCCATGTTCACAAAGGTCTTAAGCAGACTGGGGCCCAGCTCCAGGTAGAATCAGGAGGTTTTCCCTGAACCAGGACTCTCTGTGGAGTACACTCTATAGAGCAGACACTCCTGACTCCTAGCAAGTGGTTCCAGCTTTTATCCCCAAGCAGGACACCTGACCTTTGTTGACTCAATGCGGGACACCTGGGGCTCATTTCCCTTATGGCTCTCCCTGCAGGGCCATCTGCACCCTGGGGGGAAGCTATAAGGCAAACTCACCACCTCTTTTGAAGGGCTGTGGGAATCACCCATATGTCAACCTTAATTTGGGGGCTTTGGGTTCAAACCCCAGCATTTCAGGTGTGTAGAGCAAGGGGAAAGTTGTTAGGGCAACCCAGGGAGAGTGAAAGAATTACACCAGACCATGAGCCAGAAAAAGGGAATTTTAAGTCCACGTGTTTGGTCTAAGGGAGGATGCTCCCTTGTAATTCTGGTAGTAGACAGTGGGCCTAGAAAAAGTGGTTGTGTTCAAGTATTTTCTTGTTGATTCTCTGGTTTCCTATTAGAAGCAGCAAAGATAGTGTATGGTGTAGGGCAAGAGAAGTATCTTAAGAGTTCGAGTCCTTTCTGGCGGTTGTCTCAGACAGGGTCTAGATAACGCCTGGGTTTGAAGGAGTTCAAGTCTCCATTTGGTGTGTCATAAGCTGGTACTTTGAAAAATCACTATTTGTTTCATTGGAATATGATTATTGGAGCTTGATCACTGTTTTGGTATGTTGGTCTAAATGTGTTATATTGTTGTTTGGATTTTTTTTTTTTGTTTGTAATGGTAATAACATTTGGATATCACTCAGAATCTAAGCCCAGCTGCCCCTAGCCCCTCTGATATCTGAGGATACACTGGAATGCAAGGATTATTTTCAATAATGCAATGTTTATTTTCTGCCAAATTATTTAACCTCTTGCTGGTCAGGAGTTAACTAAGATGGGAAACAATAAAAGTAGGGAAAAGAAGATGGGAAACAATAAAAGTAGGGAAAAGAAGGACGAAGATTAAAAAAAAAAAAAATGGGCCAACAATATCCCCAGAAAGTCCCTTGGGGAGGATGCTGAGGTTGTGGGATAGCCTGCACATTCCTCCAGAGCTAACTAATGAAACATTGGTAAGGTTGGTTATTTTATTTGGTATTATTTATAAGGGGTTTGAGTTCCCTTGAAGGGGTTCAGGTTCCCTCTATGGTTTCTTGCCCATAAGACGCAGCAAAAGCTACATGGGGTTAAGCTGCAAAGGCACCTGAAGGGGTTGGAGTCCCCTGCTTGGAAACTGTCTATCTTTGGTATTTTTGGTCCAAATGCTTTACTTATGCACTTATGGCTTTGTTTTTGCAGTTGCAGTTTTGTATCTGGGTTTGTGTATTTGGATCAGCAATTATCTTGCTCAGTCTCTGAGTTTTTGGCTTGGTTATTGGAACTATGGATCTGGTTTTGTGTATTTGGATTAGGTAATTGTTTTTACATTTAATATAGGTAGGGGATCATCTGAGGGAGGCATCCTGGAAAATTTGGCTCTGGAGTGTGTTTTAAACCACTGGATACAGGTTGTCAGACTCCCAAGTGGGGGTCTCAAAGAGAGAATTTGATTCAATAATTGTCATAATTTGTGGCCAGTTTATACCCTGAATGATCA
>NW_008624960.1:32636-43965 GCF_000691845.1 Merops nubicus | reverse complement strand
GATCCCCTTTTTACACGGAACCAGGACCAGAGCATACTTCCTGCCTTTGTCATTTTCAGAGAATAAGGATCACAGTGATCTTCAGTGAAGGTGGAGCTATAGACCTCCACCTCCACAAATACATTCAGTGAAGAAAACTGAAGTATTTTAATAATCTGAATAGAGGATTTAAAAACACATTTCTAAAATGTATTTTGAACCATTGAAGAGTCAGTAAAGACTAACCCTGAGAGCACTGCTGTGTTCTAGAGCTTGCATTGCACAGATCTGTAACTCTACAGTTAGGAGGCTGCAGTTACTCACCAATAAAGCAAGTTCTAGTGTTCAAACGTCTTTTTGTGAAACTTGGAGAAGCCTTCAAATCATCTTTTACAAATTGAAGAATCTATGCTCTGAAGCATTTACAAGGATCCTCCACAGCTGTTCCTTCAGGTCGGTGTCAGAGGAAAGGGGCTTTATTCTTGGAAGTGTTCAGAGCTACTTATATGCAGATAAGCCATTCCTCTTTCCCCATATTCCCTTATGTGAGCCCCACGTTACAGTAAATAATAGCTTTAACAGAGATAACTGGGTCTCAAAGACAGGAAATGAACATCTGTTTTCATAACATTTAGTAAAATGAACATCGAGCAGTATGCTGCTTAGAGAAGCTTCTTACACAGCAGATAGGAAAATGAGGAAGACTAATGGCAGAGGGGATAAGTGAAAGTATAGAGAAATTTGTTTTGTCTGTTTGGGACTCTTAGCTAGTATTTAGAAGTGCTTAATATAAATTATACAGGAAAAGGCCTGAAAGCCTTTATGGACTTCATGGACGCTGAGGATCTGTCCATATTATGATGATCAGGGGCTAATTCAGGTAAAGGCCTGTGTTCCAAGACTGAACATATTAAAGATTTCTTCTTTCTCAAATATTCTTCAGAGGATGAACACTTCTGATAGACATTCAATTAATTACATTTACTGGCTGATAGATTGGAAGTCTCTCTTTGTCCCAGGGCAGCTGTATAAATCAGTCTGACCAAGTTCAAGAAATATCTGGAAAGAACAAAGTGGAGGCACAGGTCTTGCAGGGAAACAGACTGATTATTAGTTCTTAGAAGTGGAGGTCTGTATTAGCTGACCTGCCCACATTTTAGGCAGGACATATCTGTATTGTAGCCTGTCTATTTTGTTAACAATTCCTTTTTGTTAGTAAGCCATCTTCAGCTGAGATTAAGGAATGCTTTGCTCTGGTTTTACGTGGCTGGATTCCCAAAGGTATCTGAACTGGGTCACAGTTCCCAGAGGGAGGAATCAAAGTCGCTTGCTGAGGCAGACCTGTGAGTCATGTCAGAGAAGCCCAGGACACTAACTACCAGAACCTAGTCTAAGGGCTGGATATTAACAGTATGAGGTTTGTCACTGGCAGACTTGTGACCTGAGAGGAGTCAAAAGCACAGGTCTCGAAATGTGACAGTCGGTGTATAGCCATCATGCAAGGCTGAGATAATCTACCTGAAGTCCCAGTGCCAACTTGTTTGAAAAGTTCCTCCCCTGATGTGATTATTTGTTACACATTTCAATTATTTTTTAATCCAGTAAATTGAAAATCATGAAAGGTACAGTAACCAACCCTCTCAAAAGTTGTGATTTTATTCAGCATTTGCATAACTATTAGTTTGTAGAAACAGTTCTCCAGCAGTGTCATTCTAGACCTAAAACCTACTATGGGTGCTGCTTTTATATCAGAGAACTATAAAATCATAGATTCTTTTAGGCTGGATCATCAAGTCCAACTGTGAACCTAACAATACCAAGTCCATCACTAAACTGTGTCCCTCAATACCACATCTACATGTCTTCTAAGTACCTCCAGAGGTGGTGACTCAACCACTTCCCTGGGCAGGCTGTTCCAGTGCCTGACAACCCTTTCATGGAAGAAATTTTTCTGAATATCCAATCGAAAACTCCCTGGGCTCAATTTGAGACCATTTCCTCTTGTTACTTGGGAGACAAGACCAACCCCCACCACACTGCAACTTCATTTCAGGTAGTTGTAGAGACTGACAAGGTCTTCCCAGAGCCTCCTTTTCTCCAGACTGAACAACTCAAGTTCTCTCAGCTGCTCCTCATAAGACCTGCTCTATAGACTCATCACCAGCTTTGTTACCCTTTGGACACACTCCATTACCCCAATGTCCTTCCTGTAGTGAGGGACCAAAATTGAACACAGTATTTGAAGTGTGGCCTCACCAGTGCTGAGTGCAGGGGGACAATCCCTTCCCTAGTCCTGGCCACACAATTTTTGATACAAGCCAGGATGCTGTTGGCCTTTTTTGCCACCTGGGCACACTGCTGGCTCATGTTCAGCCAGCTGTTGATCAACACCCCCCAGCTTCTTCTCTGTCGGGCAGCTTTCCAGCCACTCTTCTCCAAGCCCGTAGTGTTGCCTTGGGTTGCTGTGACCCAGGTGCAAGACACGGCATTTAGCCTTCTTGAACACCAGCTGGCCTTAGCCTGTTGAACTAGCATGCCCAGCTCCCTCTATGAAGACTCCCTGCCCTCAAGCAGATCAATGCACCTGCCCAGCTTGGTGTCTGCAGGCTTGCTGAAGGTGCACTTGATCCCCTCATCCAGATCACTGATAAGGGTATCAAAAGAACCAATACTGAGCCCTGGGAACATTGCTTGTGACTGGCTGCCAACTGGATTTAACTCCATTCACCATAAGAAAAATATCTTGTCCTACATTAACATCTCCTCACATTTGTCCAGCTGCTCAGTTTGATTTTGCAAAGCTCTCAAGGCAGCCTGTCTCCAGGATATAGAAAGACATCCTCCCAGCCACAGCGACCATAAGGCTTTTCATGCAGTAGCACTCCCATGGCACTAGTCAGTGAAAACTGCAGAGAAGTTGTGCCTTTTGTGCTCCCAGGTCCAATTTACCCCCCAGGTGAAATTGGTAGAGGGCAGGAGGAGAGAGGGAAGCAACCTGGTTGAGGTGTGCAGGGTGTGTGGGCAGATGGAAGAAGAGGTATGTAAAGGAAGTGGTGGGGGTAGGTGCATGCTTATGCACTGGCAAGTACAGGAAAAAGCAAAATCACAGTCTCTCACCTGAGCCATATATTGCAGGGGGTCCTGGTGGGCCAGGTGGGCCAGGTGGGCCAGGAGGTCCAACTTTTCCATAACCTGGTAAGCCAGGTAGGCCAGGTAACCCTGGAGGTCCTCTTGGTCCAACAACTGATTCCCCTTTTGGTCCCTATCAGTGATAAACATTATTTCTTCAAATGTATCAGTTTCACTGCTCCAGGGCCTTCACCTCCAGTGGCAACATTTTCTGAAGGACTGCCACCACACCAGTGAGGATCAGAGCTCAGCTGTGCCATCAACTCCTTGCGAGTGGACAGTTTCTAAACAGGGTTCTCACCCATGTGGAATAGTGCTAGGGGGATTTTTGAAGGTGGGCTTGCTAATCTAACACTTCATCCTCAGCTGTGACCTAACTATCTGTGCTCCTTGGCACAGAACATGACAACAGAGGAATGCATGATTTGTTGCCAGATGTCAGGGATAAACTAGTTTTCAAAGAATTAGTGTATTTGATTCCAGTGCAACTGTGGTGGTAATTAGCACAAATAAAAACCAGCTACACAGAGATTAGACTATGGCTGAATTTTTTTAGGAATGATCCAGCTGGGGCCACACTGGACTTTTCATTCATGTTTTTGGATTACTGGAACAGGAGAAGAGATTAATTACTTAGATGACAAATAATTTTCAAGTCAGCCTTTGTCTAACTTTATATAGCTTATTTTAGTGTTTATGGAGATATAAGTAGTAGTGTTACAAGTTATATATCCTGCCTTCATTTGTAATGCCATTGATAGCATGACTACATACAGATGTAGTTGTATTAGACAGCTGAGCATAACATCAATTTTTTCATAGCAAATTAATTCTGTGCACAACAGTGAAGTGTCTGTGTTTATGCCCAATGCAACACTTTTTGTATCATTCTTAGCCTCATCTTGATGTTTGTTTCTTTTTACTGCCTTCTAATTTAAAACAATGATTGCCCATAAATATTCCTAGTCTACAACTTGTGTGACTTACAACTATTCCTGGTCTTCCAGGTGGTCCAGGAGGTCCTGTCAGGAAAAACCCTCCATTTGGTTCTCCTTTTTCTCCTTTTATACCAGTGACTCCATTGTCTCCTTTTTCACCCTTTAAAGAGAATATATTTTAAAACATTGAGCTGAAGTGAGATCAGAACTCCATGCACTGACCTTTTCAAATTACATGAAATCTCTGAGCTTAATAAAGCAAAGCATCTGCTTAAGATCTTTTTGTCATCACTTCCTTCTTTAGTGATATGGAATGAAAAGGAATGCTTTCTCTGTTGAAGCTGCAAGGGGAGGAGGTGTTAGGTGGAGGCAGAGAAAATGCCTCTCTTGCTGTTCCTTGCTATTTATTCTATCTAGCAAATAATGTTCTGTGCTGGAGGCAAAGAGAATGTCGAAGAATTTTAAAAGCCTGGCTTTCTGCTTTTCTTCACCTTCAAGGAAAAAGCAAAGCAAGATTGACATGGAATGGACAGACATTTAAAATTATGTGGCAAAGTGAAGATTACTGTGCATAGGATGAGAGAGAAGGACAAGGGTGTGTACCAGGATAACAGAAGAGACATCACACAAAATCGAAGACACTTTGAACTGTGTGTCTTCTCCTGGCTTTCATCATTAATGATCAGGATGTTTGGGGAACAGAGTGACAGGTAAGAAGGTGCGTTTAGATATGCCATTATCATAGTCATCACCTCTCTGTGCAAAACCAGCAATTATGGGGTGCAAAACCAGCAATTGTGGGTTCTTCATCACATTATTTTCTTCTTTTTGTCTGCTGGTTTTTTTCCCTTCAACTTTTTTTTTGGCCTATTTTGTTATACCTTTCTGAAAAATAAACCTGTGAATAGAAGAGGCAAAGGGCAAAGCAAGAATGGCAGGTAGCTGCAGAAGGCCAGTAGAGATGGCTGTGTACAGCTTCTCCTCTGACTTTTGCTTTTTAGTTTGCCAATAAACAGGACTATAAAGCTTTCTGTATGTCATGCCGTTCTGCAGAGATGGAGGACTAGATGAAAAAATGAGTTCTTTGTAGCTAAAGCTGTAAAGCTACAGACACTACACCACCAGATCAAAGAATACATAGCAGCTCTGCCACGCGTGCATGAAGCACTTTATCTCATAGGAATAACTTAGGTGCACTCAGCCAAGCAGAAACAAAATCTAAAAATCAGAAGGCACTGAGAGTTCTTCAAGGAAAATCACAGTGCACTGCTTTTGATGGCATAATTAAATGATAAATTGATTCAATTCTCTCAGATTTTCTACTGGTAAAGAGCCTTGTTCACTTAGAAACCTTTAAAATAATTTTGCATTGGTATTCATTTTTGTAACTTGAAGCAGTCGTGAGAATAATGGAAGAGGGAGACCAAACACATCAAGGTGTGAGAATACTTTCTTGTAGGAGATTCCAGGAAAAGTAGTTTCCATCACTTAAACTTGTTTTATTCAGTGTGCTTAAAAGATAAATAGTATTAAGCAGAATTGTTTCCCTCCCCAGCCCCATGTATTAATTGTTGCTATATTTTTCTAGAAGCCTAGGTAATGGATGTCTCTTACCTGAGCTGGTATGAAAACAAAAGCTTTCACTTATGGCAGATAATTTATACCAAACTATGTTAGATAACAGTGAATTAGGACTCACTTTAATACCACCAGGAAGGCAAAAAGCCTTGGTAATAAAGTTCTTTCAAAAGTAGTCTGTATATACTGCTGACACCTGCTATCTCTATACTTGTAATACACCTGCCTATGCAGCTGGAGTTTAAGAAATTAATGTAATTATTAATTGCCAATACTTTTACGTTTTTCATATATTTTACCATGTTATACTGTTTTATGCTTAATTTAGAGTAAAGTTGCTTTATAAAAAGCTTAACAGGACTCAAACAGAAATGGATATAATTACCTTTATGCTATTAATGAAGTGGCTGAAATATGATGGAGGCAGAGGTGGACCTGAAAAATGAAGAAAATACAATAAAGTACAAAAAGTATCTGTAATTTTCCTTTTTAAAAGCACTGCTTTGGATATTGCTGGTTTAGGAGTTTAAAGAAAAATTATTTGCAGTAATAACATTAACCTTTAAATCTAACAGATATTTTTAGCTTGTTTTCCTAACAAAGCAAGGCTTACACATCCTATCCTGTCTGTCACTCCTCCACCTTAATAACTTCTGAATCTGATTGTGAATTTTGGATAAATTTGAAAGCAAATAAGGCTCAAAGATGAGAAATTCACAGTTTTCTGAAAATACGGCAGCTGGGCAGAGGGTGAAAGAAAACCATCCAAATCAACCCCTTTGATGGAAACCAAGGTAAAAGAAAAGCTTTCCATATGTTTTGCCAGCTGTAGAGTGGCCAACCAGCAGTTGCGTTATTTTTCATGCAAGGACAATGCCATAACTGACAAGAGAAAAAAACAGTGTTACTGCCCTGCTGCTGATCACAGACTAATTGCTCCTTGTTTCTAATTGCAGAAATTAATTGTTTCTGCAACAAAAAGCAATACCAGTCTCAATGGTTGTATCACATGTCTTGTGTCATCTGCCAATGATGATCTACCAAAGCCGTCAAGCCGGCACAAAACATCTAAAAAGCCTTCAGATATTCTGTTTGGCATACACTTAGGAAAAAACCCTGTTTTACAGATGTGTTCTAATTAGGTTTTGAGATCTTTGGGTCCAAGCCCATAGCTATCCTATCAGATCTCAGTATTCTATCTCAGGTACAAGAAAGTCAAGTGGACATTGTATAGATCTGTACTCTGGGACAGAAATGTATTCCCACTACAGCAGCTATTTTGATTTTATTCCAACTCTGCCAACTGTAGCTCACTGCAGTGACTTGCCTGATCCTTATGCGGGGAAGTGAGACAGACAGATGGAATGGAATGGAATGGAATGGAATGGAATGGAATGGAATGGAATGGAATGGAATGGAATGGAATGGAAGGTGCCCTCAGATGTTCCTTAGTATTAATCTCTACACTGGGCAATGTCTGACTTCTGTCTAGGCAGACTAGGCCTGGGCAAGGTACATGGAGAAGAGGGAGGTCACCACTCAAAATGGAAGTCAAAAATCTGTAGTAGGGAACCAGTAGGCTCTACCTACACTGGTAGGTAAACTGTGCTGGACAGTTCCTTAGCCTTGAGGTAAAGTTGCACAGCTTCCATCCATAGAGCTAAACTGTCCTCCTCCCTCCCAAAGTGTTAGAGACTTATCCATGCAGCCTATCACACCAACCCCTGGCTGAAGCTATTCCTCAGGCCACCCTATTATCTGGGAAAGTGTTACATGGAGGCCAAATCCAGGCCAGGAAATGAGGGAACAATTAAACTGCAGGACAGTTGTCCTCTGTGTACTGGGTCTGCTCACTAGTATACACAGCCAGAGTTTTCTTGACATGGCTTCTCAACAAGAAAACTAATTCAGGTCTCTTCTGTAGACATTCAGTAGACATTCAGCCAAGGGCTGGTAGGCAGTGAAAACTTGTATAGATGCTAGGTTGGACTTTTGGGGAAGGAAGAGGGTTGACTATGGTCAAGGGCACACTGCAATAAGCACTGCATTTTTGATTAGCAGATCGTGAGCTTTGGGCAGCTGGGTGAGAGACTATGAAACAGTAAAGTCTCCACTCTTTCTAAATGTGTTTTTTCTTATATGGCTCCAGACTGTATTCCTCCAGCCAGAAACACCAGTGTTGTGCTGGAGCGTTGCGTGTGTGGTTGGAACACCGCATGTAGGCTCTAGATATTTACTACACCTACCTCTATAAAGAGTATCTAAATAAAGTATGGCCTTCCATTTAACTGCTTTTAGTGTTGGCTTTATATTTTTGCATGGTGTCCTGGTTTGGGGTAGAACAGAGCTGGTTCTGTTCAGTGATTTTACTTTTCAGCTAAAGCTCTTCTAATTAACTGCACTGTCTGATGCTAACAGCATGTTTTCATGGGCACTGTCTGCTTTTAGCAGTGATAACACTCCACGTTTAGAGTTACTGCCAGGGATTGGTGTGCAGAGCAAGGTCACTGCCAAGCTTGTGTACCACATGGAGGGGGCAGAAAGGAAAGCTGCCCCTAAGATTCCCCGGTGGGGTATTCCATCCCATATCCCTCAGATTCAGTATAAAGCTGAAGGATCACGAGGGTCAAGCCCTTCCACCTCCCTTCGGCCTTCTTCCTCCCTTTTGCTGTTCCTGCAGTGCCCGTCACCCGAGGAGGGCTCCATCCATCCTGCCTGTGATCCCGAGCCCTGGGCTCCTGAACCGAGTTCCAGAACCCAGCTCCTGTGCCCAGCTGCTGTCTGTGGCTGAGTCCAGCCTGGGACTTCTCCCCAGGGGCTGCTCCCCAGCAGTGAGGGTGACGGTGATGTATTGCCATCAGGGGAGAGCTGGATTTAATACTGGTTTTGTATACATTTGTATATATTCTATTTATTATTACTATTATTAGTAGTAGTATTAAAGCTGTTTTCCTTTACTTTTCTAACCGATAAGATTTGATTACTAAAGAGCGCCTGTTACAGGTCTGGGTGCAGCCCTGACCCTAAACCATGACACATGGTATGAATTAATAGACATTTTGTGGAGGGAAAAAAAAAAAAAAGGAAGTAAAATCCATTATGTGCACAAGTACCACAGTTCAGAAAACCTTTCTGACTACTGGAGCTCAACAGATAGTGTAGCGGAAGAAGCTTCCGCCCTCAGAGAAGGTTTAGAAAAATTCCCGTACTTTAATTATGTTCCATCACCCTGCAAATTCTGCTTGTGAATTGTCACTGACAACTATTATGTAGATATCTCAGAGACCTAAAGAATTGGTTTGCATGAAGGAATATTTTAGTAACTACATCAACAAGCAAGAGCCAAGCAGGAATATTTTTAGAGCACCCACAGAATGGGTCTTAGTTAACATATTTAAGGTCACAGAACATTGAAGGTAGTCAATCTATTTGGATTCTGTTGGCAAACAAATGAAGAAATAATTTTATTTTAGAAGAAAGTTGAATTCAGTTTTCAGTTTAACCAGAACTGTGCTATTTTCACAGTCCATCATTAGCTGCAGTTATACAAGATCATAGCATAATCCTCTCATCCTGTACTCCTGAAGCACCTGAAATCATCACATATAGGAAAAAAAAACTTGTAGGACATTAATTTGCATGAAATACAGAAACTGGGAGGGAATAAACATGTTCATGGTGGATAAACCAGCACAGAAGAGGAAATTTTATTTTTTTTCTGTTTAGGAATGCTTCTTGCTTCTTCTTTTTACAATTTTATTGATGACTAGGAAGCACAAAACACTTATTTTAAGGCAGTGGATATTGATCAGAATAAAAATTCACTGGGACAAGGTAAGAAAACGGATTTTATTAGAACAAACAGATGTCCTCTCAAAAATAACCAAAATGTCATCTTCAGTCAACAGAAGTGTGTCTTTGGAACAAAGACAGAAATATCCATATAGATGTAGTTTTATATTTATTATCATCATATCAGATGACGAATACTATAAATATGGTATAGCATCATTAATTTGATATACTGTTTCTTCTATCTCAAATTATTTCTGGCACTACCAAAGCCATATCTCAGTATATGAGACTTCAAAAAATATATAGAAAAGGAAGAGTTTATAATGGCAACCTTTTCAAACAGAAAATTATGAATGTTTAAGAATTAGCAATGTGTAACAACTTTTTCATACAGAAATATAAGTCTTTGGTGAGGAACATCTGTTATTTTGCTCCTAACACCAACAAATTAGTATTTTTAGTTCATGCTGACTTTTTATGATTATCACAAATAAAATACAGAATAATAAAAAATTGGTTGAAATGGAGATCATGTGTTTCCACCTCCTGCTGGGAGTGGAACTGTCACCAACAAATGACTGCCTTGAACTCAGAATGGAGACATGTGTTACCTACCCTGAAATGGGAAACAATGGATTTCAGCCCAATTGGCTCAAAAAGATTGATTACAAAATGATATCTCAGGAAGTGAACAAGATTTCCTTCTGAGGTTTCAAAAAATCTCAGACCAGTCAGTTATATTTCATATCTATTCTTGTACTTAGCACACTCATAATGATCACAGATGTGCAGTATAGTTATTTCTTTTCAGAAGACTTTTTTGATAACATTATGAGCTTTGTTAGTGAATGCGTGTCAGTTCATCAAGGAACCCGTGTGTAAGTCTTTAGGCAGGTAAGGCTGCAGGAGTAAGTATCAAAGTACTTTGTTGAACTGCTCTTTAAGTTAAACATGTATTCCTTTATAGGATGTCAGTGATATATCAGATTTAGTATACCTGGTGGTCCTGGAGCACCTCTGTCTCCCTTTTCTCCTTTTAAGTCTGCCGAACTGTGCGGGCCCCAAGAATTTCTGATTGCTTTAGCACCTGTCATAAAATAATCACAAATTTATTAGAACCTGCAAACAGCAGAGACTACAGCAGTGACAATCAAAACACTGAAAGTGAGAGCAGACTTTTCCATGTATGTGGGGCACATGGCTCCAGTCACTATATGCTTGTCTCACTCTCCTCATGGACACTGAATATCTGCCTCATTGTCCTCTATCAACTCCAACATGTGCAAGACAATCTCTCTCTTACAAGTCAATTTTTCACTCTCCCTCACCTAATCACCTAACCTAGGACCCTCTGAACAAACCTATTCTCACTGCATTTGTGTATTTCACCACAGGAAGCACAGAAATAGTTCTTGAGTTATGGCTCTGCATTTGATACCACATCTACTATCTCCAGGCTCCAAAACAAACGAATAAATTATAATACCTGTAACTGTGAATGTAAAACAATTATTATAATTTATTTCTCCTTCATGTCATAAAAGCATTAATGATGAAGAAAATGTTCTCTGAGAACAGAAATGCTTTAAGCATAACTTTCCATCCAGTTGAGCTATGGGTAGAATTGCACCCACCTGCATCTGGATAACCCTTCTATTTTTCCAAATATTATTCAGCTTTTCTGATGACCTTATCCTATAAAATATTCGGTTAAAATGACCCCTGAGTACTTAGACTTCTTAAGTCTGATTTCTCTCTTTGTTCTGCCTGAACAATTGCTAATATCTATACGAAATTAATGTAAAATAACATCGTTCTGCCACAGTAACATCTGATAGCCACTTCCTTTAGGTAGAATTGCCTTTAAAAGTTTAAGGTGAGGTGATCCTATTCTGACTTATGAGCAGGAA
>NW_008624960.1:19860-32621 GCF_000691845.1 Merops nubicus | reverse complement strand
GAATGGTGCTGAAGTACAAGGACAAGCAGATAGATACAAGACATCTCTTGAAGTCATTTTTAATGGTTCCCTACCTGTGATAATCTTCAGCTCCTGTGGTCAGTTGTGAACTACACTGAAACTCAGTGAATCATGAAGAACACTGGCTCTTTTCTAGCTTGATCTGATTACATTTGTGAATTTCACTGGGGCAAGCACAGAGACAATCTCTTGTTTGGGTGCTCAGACTGTGCTCCAGTTCACAGTGCCACTTAAAAATAAGACTTTATTGGTAAGAATGCTTTAGTTTAAAAAATAGTGACAACAGTTTTCCTTCTTGTAGTTGTGCAGGATGGCTATAAATACAGAAGAATGAGAAGGACTTCAGAGCCCCATGTTGCAACAGAAGTTTTCAGCCAGTTTCTGTCTGCCCTTCTCTCCTGTCTTTCATCCATGAGAGGTAAAAGCTGGTCATGCTCCCATGGGCCTCCCTGTGATCTGTCTGGTGACTCAGCTTCCAGCTGTGAGCCCATGTCCAAAGGCCTATTGACAGAACAGTGGGGCTTCATTTTATGTTGCAGTAAGGCAAATCACACACTCTCTCAGATGTGTATTTAGACAGTTTTCCTAGTTGTCTGTTGAACACTAACTGTCCTACCATGACATTTTCAGAATTATTTTCCAGGCAGATTTCCAGTCCAGTCATCAGTATATTAGGTCATCTTGAAATATTGAGACCAATATAGAGCTTATACAAACAATTCCTGACTTTCTCTTCTTCAAGATATCTTCCTTTACCCCTTACTATGTCTGCTCTTGCCTCTTATCCTGATCCCTTGCACTCTTTTCCTTTTCTTCCTTTCCTTTTCCATTTGGATCAAGGTGGCCTGGTCTTTTCAAGTAGCTCAGTCATTGCTGAGGGAGAGGACCTGTTCCGGTTGCTTGGTGTCAGCCCACTGCTACTCTCTGGACCATGCTAGAGAACTGCTCCTCAGATAGCCATGTCTTCCTCCGGAAGCAGCCCCAAACCCCAGCACGTGGAGCTGATAAAACAGATACTGCTGCACCACTATTGAACTTGTTTTGCATGCACTGTTTTTGCCATGCAGGCTGTAGCTTATCTGATGAAAGTGTAAACTCTCCAGACTCTCACTTTGCACAGTCATGGGAACAGTCACTTAATTCCCAGGGACATGGGAACTGAGAAAAACGTTCAGCCTGTATGTTAGAGGCTGTACTATTACTTTTTTTTTTTTTTTCTTTTCCCCCCAAAAATTACTCTGAAGTATAATAAACAGGCAGGAATAAATTTTTATTATAAGTATTTAAATAAAAGGAGGAAAACCACTGACTTTATTTCCTCCATGATCTTGAGAGGACTTCCTTCTCCATTGTGTACTACTGTGTTGTGAGAAAACTGCTGGCTGATCCCTGGGAATGCTCTGGGACTTTGTTTTATTGTCCCAGAATTTTTATTCCCCCAGCTCTAAGAAGCTCTGAAGGGGCAAAACTGTCAAATAACTTTCAGCTACCCTTAGAACTGAAGGACTTCCACACAATTTAGTCAAGGCAGCACTATTTCAATCAGCATCTACCTTTTGTTTGGCACAGAATTACTACCTGTTACCCTCTGCATGTAACTGAATCCATCCTTGGAGCACATCTTTGAGGAAGGACAAAAGTACTGAACCATAGATGCTGGTGAAGTAGCTCAAAAATGGAATGGTCAGATCATTACAATAAATTTAAAATGGGTTGAAAACTATACATAAAATGTGATTTTTTTCCTCCTTAAACCAAAAAAGAAGGGATGGATGCGGGAATGACTTTAGGATTTACTGTCTGGGTTGAGAATTAGTATGCATTTAGAGAAAAGAAACTATAATGATTAACTGAATAAAAGCAACAAGTTTTAAACAAAATTGTCATAGTCAGAATCCTCACTTTCAGACTTTTACCTAGGTTGAAAGTCTAAAACGAACAGAATGTCCTTCATCAGCTTGGAGTGAACTCTTAGAACTTAGGAAATTGCATTGAAACAAGAACTTTGGGCTTTCTGTGGTGGGCATTTATTCTGTTACATCATGGATTGTTAAAAACAAGATGGGGAGAAAAATTTTTGGGGTCCCTGTTTGCAGGGGGAGACAAGAAATTTGACATTGTTGAATTTAGGAGCAGCACTGGACTGCCTAGGGTCTATGGGCTTAATTCCGTGGACATAGCCCTGAAGAAATGTGGACAGTTTGCCAAGCACCAGACTTAGGCTTCACTTGTAAGACGTGAATCAATCATTCAGCTGTAAGGATTCAGAAAGAAAGCTCAGGGCATCATTGTACCACACAAATCTGACCCTCTGTTGTCCTGAAACTCCCTTCTATTAAAAGGATTGAAAACTAACAAAACTTCTCCAGCTTTGTGATAATTTTCCTAGGGTCCTTGTATGTGGAGTTTATCCTCCCCCCACTAGTCTCACTTCCTTCTTTGTCTGCCTATCAGGTTTTATTTTTTTTTTATCAGGGAATTGGTTTTGACACCATCAGTCAGATGCTGGAGGAGACCACCTGGTTGCTTGGTGGGATGTAGTATCAGGTGGACTTTAACATTTGCATCTTAGGCACATAGCCAGAGCAGAGAATAATGATTTGGCACAGCCATGTGTGATACTTCTCTGACAGAGGACTTCTAAGATTTGATCTTGTAGCAAGTGTGTTGCACTGCTCGATTTATAAATCTTAGATTTCAAAGTGGAGACCTAGACTCATTTGTTCTTTGGCCTACATGTTGAGACTAGAACAAGACATGATCTCACAGTTTCACCAGAAAAAGAAGTGAGACCTCCACTTTTTTTTTTTCTTTTTTTTTTTTTTCCCCCATAAACCCAGTTATGCAGTAGCCCAGAAAAAGCAAAAAGGTCTTAACTAGGAAAAAAATGAAAAAGCTTATTTCAACCACAGTACAACAAAAGAATTACTCACCATGGACATTAAGAACATCTTGATTTCCAGGGTAAGGAGTACTCACCTACAAACAAAGAAATCTGTTAAAAATTGCCCATAGAAATTAACCTATGTAAGTCTATTACTTGGTGTGACTGAAAAGCATGGAAAAGTTTCATGCTATCACAGTAAATACTATAACATCATTCTGTGATTAATTCCAATTTGACAAGGGCCACATATGGCTGATAAAGCTTTTTTTTGGGATTGTGCTCTCTTTAACATGCAACATGCTTTCAGCAAGAGGATAACAACGTGTGTTTTGGAGGCATCAGCAAAACTTACTCTCAGTCATGCTAGTGAAGCACCAGAAAACTAATTCTCCAAGAACAATTCTGAATTTACATCATTGTATTTGAAAGCAGGATTTGATTTTTGACTGTAAGATAACAGACTGTGTGTAAATTTTCCATCAGATCATGGCTATTCCTACTGGCTGATGTTGACCAATGCTCCAGATGCATTGAGACCACAACTGAGAGGCAAAAGCTATTCTAGTCTATCCTATTTTGACACCAGGCACCTGTAACTATGAGCATGCTACTTAGCTTGACTGACTGTCTTCAAAATAGGGATAGTGTAGGAATTAAAAAGTGGCACAATGCTTGGAAATGGACAGATATTAGTACTAGCTAGTACAATTTATGTAAATGTAAGGAACTGTATGAAAAAAAAAAGCATCTGGATAGCTCCATTAATTTTAAAAGTTCAGTTCACATTTGGAAAACTTGTGGGGTTAAGTCTGTAGTTCTTTATCTATACTCATTTATCTTGGCATGTACAGCAGAATTCTTATCTGTGAACTGGGGTATGTTTAGGACATTACTCACAAATGCAGGACAAGTCTATCTAGCATGCTCAGATGCAGGAAGAGTGGTTTATAAGTACACATTTCTGTTACTTGTGCACATAAAAATTACTGCTGTTACTCACTGATTGTAACCTTCTTGAAAAGTGGCTTTTTATTATTATCTGAGATTGAGCTAAAATAGGCGTGTATTGTTTGAATCATTCTGCAGAGAATCATAGGAGAGTTGAGATTGGAAGGCATCTCTGGAGATCTTTGTTCTGTTTTGAGTTAGAACAGAACTAACTCTGTTCAGTGATTTTATTTTTCTAACTAAATGTACTTTCTGAAGTTAACAGCATATTTTCACAGGGAGTCTCTGCCTCTAGCAGTGATAATGCTTGATGTTTACAGCTTCTGTGAAGGACTGGTGTGCAGAAAGGCTTTTGCTTATACTTGTTCCTGTGCAGACCAAGGTCACTGCTAAATCCTATGTACCCTCTTGGGGGTGCAGAAAATAAAAGGCTGCACCTGTGGGGAGGAGTGGACAGGCGACCCTGAACTGACCAACAGGGTATTTCATTCCATATGTGTCACATTCTGTACAAGGCTGAGGGATCATGAGGATCAAGCTCTCTTCTTCAGTGGATGGTGTCCAAGGAGGACTCTGTCCATTCTGCCTTCGAGCCCAGTCTGTCCATTCCTTAATCCAGTTCCAGGATCCAGCTCCTGAATCAAGTTTCCCTCTGCCACCAAGTCCAGCCTGGGACTTCCCCAGTGCCTGCTCCAGAGCATCAGTGGTGATAGTGACAAAATTGCCTTCAGGAGACCTGGGTGTGATACTGATTTTGAGTATATGTGTATATATTTAATTTTTTAAATTATTATTTTCATTAAAGCTGGTTTAGTTTTCACTTCTAATCCACAATTATTTCTTATTTCTTTTCTCTTCCCCCTTGCGAAGGGAGAGAGGTTAACAGAGAGCATCTGTCATTTGCCTAGTGGCTGACTCAGACCTAACTCTGGATGGCTGTCTAGCCCAGAGCAGGATCAGGCACATCAAGCTGCTCAGGGCCTCCTCCAGTCAGGTTTCAGAGGTGAGGCTGACTAATCCATGTGTGGTTATGGACATATGGGATTAACATACAAGAATGTTATACTGTGGATAACAGAAGACTTAAGGGAGGAATTCAAAAACATAAAAATATGGTGCCTGGAGGTGGTAGTCCAAAACATAAAAATGTCAAATTACCATAAAGTAATGGCTATTTATTATTCATTAACAGAAAGATCTGGGATTAAAAGAAAAGCTGAGATACCTCTTTCTTCAACAGTAAGAGTAGGGTTATAATGAGCATCAATGGAGTATCAATGCATTTAAGTATAGTCTAACTCAACAGCTACTTCTCTAAAATAAGTGAAAAAGAACTGGAATGGAAATTGGAGGAGGAAGCACAATGCTATTTTGAGCTATACTATCTAACAGAAAAGTAGAACAGCCATTCTGCACACCACACTGTTCAGGGGAGGACCATGGCTCCCGAAGACAGAATCTTTTCCTAACCTAACCCACAGCTTAACAGTACAATATTGCTCCAGGACTGAACTCTGTTCACAGGTCATTGTAGGATGTCATTTCCATGATTCATTAAACTAAAATTGCATCAAGATGTTCTGAAGACATAACCCCCATCTCCTGACTTTTGGTACTGTGTGTGAAATTGCATGTCCGTTGAAGGTAATGGGGGCTTTGTTCACTTCAGAAAGCAGAGGCAGAGCTTCACCTGCTGTCATGCTTGAGATAATAAATGTTTGCATGTGAACAGATTGTATTTGAGTGTCACATAAAGAACATGATGCATCTTTCATGCCACAATCAAATACATAACAAGTCTTATTTTGGACAGGGAAATTAAAACCAGCAAAAGACATAAAACCATGAGGCAGTATTTATATATACATCTAAAAAATGTGTGTACATGTATATATGTATAAACACTCAGCTCCCCAAATCAACTCTTAAACTATGGAAACACAGGCTCTGAAAGCCATTAAAAGTGTTAGGACAACCAAGGAATCAAAGTGCTTTAAGCAAAAGGTTCTAGTGTTTCTAGTTCTCTTATATGTTTTATATATGGCTAATTTTGGGTACCTAAACTCTTGACAATCTGTTATCCTGAAGCCTAGGTAAAACATATCTCTGGTGCAAAGCAGAAGGCAGAGGGAGAAAAGCTACAAGGCTGCTGTGGTTACCCATATAGGTACTTTGATTATGTACTGTCATGGCCATGCATTTTGCTAAGAGCAGATTCTGTGTGTGACTTACTGGCATTTTGCAATGAGGTCTGGGAGAGACTGGGAAAACTGTCTGCTGAAACCAAGAAGATAAATTAATGTATGTTGATATAATACAGCAGATGACACACAAAATAGATCCAATAGCTGTAGCAGGACAAAGCTTGGAAACAGAAACGAGCACCTCCCGATGGGCAGAGAGCCCAGCTTGCTGCCTGGAGTTCTCACAGGTCTGTCAGCAGGCCCCACTCTGGAGGTGTGTAGCAAAACTCTTCCAGTGTTTTGGAAGACAGTGGCTCTGGTTAAGACATTTTTTTCCTAAGCAAACAAGCAAGGGCACCTACTGTAAACCGTGTTGCCTGGAACAAGCTTTCATGTTTCTCTTTGCAAACTGTTTCTGCTAGAGAGATAGACCAGCAACTGATCCCCAGCTGTACTTACTCCTTTGATATAAAGTATACGTCCTGGAGGTCCAGGGGGCCCTGGGGGTCCAGGCAAGCCAGGCAGACCCTGGTAAGAGAAAGTGAAAGAAGGACAATATTAGACAGATCTTTTCATATGCAATACAACTGAGCCCACAGAAGGAAGTCCAGGGGTCTCAGAGAGCCACGATTAACCAAGGAGTTTTGTGTTCTATGGCTTGAGAGGAGACTGAGCATTCAGTTACAGAGATTAAGCTGTCAGGTGCATTTTAATGTTTAACCTAAAGCACTTTGTGGAGAACAAAATGGTCTAAGATTATTGTTTCCAGGGGAAAAACAAAACCAAAAAAAAAAACCCCCAAACAACCAACCACACAGAAAACCAGCAGTGGATCTTTCATCCAGGGTAAAAATTAGGTACCCAGGACAGGTCTGGGGATCTCAACACTGCTGAGGTTCATATATTTTCAAGTGCTAGTCAGATAACTACATGCTAATTAGCAGCTTCAAGGAACCGTGCTAGTCTGGAGGTGTGACTACCCTTTAGAAAAATATATGCCAACTCACTACTGTGTCAGTTAAAAACCTGGCACCACAACATGTCCATATTTCACTCTACATCAATGCAAGCTTCTGTGAAGTGACACATCATCTCACCAATAATTAGAGATCCATTAGATTTTATCTTCTCTGAGCACTCCAGAAAGGACTACTAGAACATGTAGGCCATTTTGTTTGCTTGTTTGCTTTAGTCTCTCAGCCTGATGTACTTCATCTAGTCATACTTGCTTTAGAAGTTTTTGTTTGGTCACAGCAGATGATCCAAAAAAAAATGAACCTTGAAACTGTTTGAAGATATAGAGGAATGAAAAACCTGCTTTGATATTTTCTGCCAGTGGCTGGTCATCTCTTCTATAATTTTCTTCCAATTAGAATTTGTCTAATTTGGCTGGTTTCACCTTCCAGCAGCTAAATTTCTATTTACACCTTTCTCTAGAGATATAAGCAACCTTTAGTACATGGGGTTTTTTTTCTTTCTGTGAAGTTACTTGGATACCAATCCTTAGAACCTCTGTTAGTTGGCTGAAGCAGTATCATCATCTCACATATTTATTGTCCAGATAGACAACATACTTGTGTTTTGTGTTTTGTGTGCCATACATTTTTTTTCCTTTAAACAAGGTAGAACCAGAGGAGTCATACAACAGAATTAATTTACAAAAATTGCTCTACTGAAATATAGAGATGTTGACTAGATCACCTCTTCTGATACCTAGATGATCCTTACCTTATGAAGTCTATGCTAACACAGCAAAATACCCTTGTCTTTTTTTTTTTTATCTCTGATGCAGATGAACTATGCTGCTGTTGTGACATAGGCACTGATTTTTCTGGAACAGATTGCCCCATGATATCAGAACAACTGCACAAATTACTCTGCTTGGGAAACTTGTTGCTTATGCTCAGCAGTGTTTACTTTCTGTAATCCAGTCTTGATGTTTGCCATGAGACCACTGGTACGAAGTCTTTTCATAAGAACAGGATCGCCACATCAGGACCTTGGTTCATCACTTGTTACTCCATAGTTGCAGGCTGTAGGTGGGCATGGCTATGCCATCACCTGTGCAGTGGTCATTATTCTGGTAGATGGCAATTACAGTAGGTATAAGTGAGTAGCTCCTTGTTAGCAGAGCAGATGACACTTTACTATGATATGCTCAAGTGCTGTTTCTACCTGTGCTAGATAGTTAAGAGCCTTTGGGAGTATCTTCACATCATGATGGGTCACACTGATTTCCCAAATGAGGAAGTCTTTCATATCTAGGAAGAACTGTCCATTCTGATGTGATTCTGTGATTCTGTGAACTGGCAATCCTGGATCATTTGCTGTTTGAGCCAGCTATGACAACAGTGAATCACACATACAACTCTTACACCTGGGAGCTGATACAACCACATACATTTGCAAGAACTGTGCAGATGGACACAGAAGTTGACTTTTCAATGATTGTTACCAGGTAGGAAAAGTAGCACAAACATATAATTATATCTAGATCATTTCAGATTTTTAGACCTGTCACCATTTTAAAGGAATTGATATAAATTAGACCAGACTTAAGATTTTAACAGGATTTTTTTTTCCCCAAGTAATTGTGATACATAATAACTTACATTAAATGCTTCACCTCGATCACCTTTCACACCTCTCAGTCCATTCAGTCCTGGGCGGCCCTGAAATGAGTAGGAATAGTGCAGTGTGTGCCAGAAACAAGCTCCTTTACCTTTATTCCACTGAGGGTATGATACATACTGGACGTCCCGGGAAACCAAGTTCTCCTTTAGGTCCAGTAGGTCCTATTGGTCCCTGGATAAAAAGAAAACATGATCATGGAGAATATATAAAACATATCTTTGATACATAATTGATTATTTAAAATAAGAAACAGTTTTATATTTGTGTTAAAAATCAGTCTGTGATTGCAGAGAATGCTCTCTACTTGCTCTGCTGGGTGACCTCAGAAGCTGAAGCCTGCGTAGAGTAACAGTCAGCTCTGGCTTGGGAAAGACTGGTTATCTAAAATGATGTCTGAATTCTCAGCCATTTTTAGGGTCTGCAGTTCAAAATTAAGTCACTGTGTATCAAAGAAAAATTAAACATATCAATCAGTAGAAAAAAATTCAGTTAGTGATGTATACTTTGTGCATCTCCTTTTTGTTTGCTTTTTCTAATTATTTTTTAATCAGTCCCTATGAGGAGATGCCTGTGAGTCAGCCTGTGAAGCCAGGCTTCTGCATGCCTCTTGCCAGGCTGGCTACGTGGATTTATGGGGCTGACAGTTTAAACAGAACAGATCCTCCTTTAGACAAGGGTGGCTGACTCACCAGGCCTCATAATGTGCTATGTGGTGCTACAAAAAGAGGGCAAGCAGATTGCCTGGGAAGAGTGGCCCAGGCCAATGGGTGGTATATGACTGGGCATTTACAAGCATGCAACTTCTAGGTAGCAGCAAGTGACCAACAAAAAGCAATAAACCTGAGGATAACACAAACTTCCATCTGCTGTCAGCTTCCTGAAACTCAACAAACCCACAAAAGTCTAGACAATCTCTCTCTATATTTATCAACCTTTCTGGTTTCATTTCCTTTTTGTTCAGTCTGGTGAAATGCTAAGAGACACTCCTGCTTTGCATTATTGGGTAAATAACCTCTGCCTATATACCTCACTCAGATACCATTTATAGGTGACAATGGACATGTTTAATTGATATTGTAACAGACTTTCTATTGCTACCTGCACTATGGTGGAAGAGAAGCACTGGCTATTGCACTGCTTTACCACAGTTTCAGCACATCACTTTAATGGCAACAAACATTTATTTGCAAAGTGACTGCTACTGCAAAGGATAACTAGCAAACAATGAAAAAAACAACAGGAAATCCCCATCTTGCCACTCACTTGCTCTTTATTAAGGGAAGTGGAGATTAAGAAGGAAGCAAGGCTGTGGTAGAACTGGGTCTCTTTACAGTCCAGTCCTGTTGCCATGTTATCCTTCATTGCAAGGCACAGAGGGAGCATGGGCAAGTGAGAAAGAAAGTTGGCAAGGAATAGTCTGATGTTTGTACTTGGGTACTTGGGTGATTTGCAGAGTTTTGCATCTTATTTGATCATCAGAATGTTGTCAAAGGAATACCACCCACTTTATGATTAAACTATCGGCATTTTGATAGAATTTTCAATTAATGGTTTTTTTTTTTTTTAAACTGGCAAGTGTTTGTTCTTGCCTTTATGTAATATCATTTAATTTAAAAGTGAAGTCCATTAATGGAAAATTTATCTGATGATGATGATATGATTTATCTTCACATCAGGGTGAAATTAATGGATTAATTGTCATAAATTTTATCAAGCCAAAAATTAAGACTAGAATAGAGATGAAATTCAGAAATGTGAACATATTGACTCATAACATCACCATTGTGATCAGAATTTAAAGCTCTCTAATGGCAGCTGAAACTGTCCAAGAATGGTGGGACCTTTATTAAATGTCTATTTTATTTCGTTTGTAGGTAATTTCTGCCCATACAGTCAAAGCTAATGCCTGTGTCTAGAGCAGGCAATAGATTGCTGGTGGACTCTGGGAGATATGACCTTCAATGTTGTGTCCTCAGCCTTTCAGTATGGTTCAGCTCACTTCCATGCTACCATATCCAATAATGGGATTTGAAAGAAAAACAGAAATCCAAGTTGTTGCAGAGTAATTTTCTATTTCACCTTCCAGTATTTGAGTCTTTAAAGAACATGCAAATCTGAGCTTTCCTGAGCAATGAAGATGATTAGCAGCAGACTTTTTCATTAGTTTGAATCAAAAGAAGTGTCTGGATCTCATGCTTCAACCAGGGCTTTGAACAGACAGCAACAATATGAGTTGACTATGCTGGAGCTATCTTTACTATTTCCCCTGTTAAAGTGCCAGCCCACCCCTGACAGATTTTAGAGACTCTTTGAGACAGAAGCCAGCAGTAACAGCTAGAAGTGAAAGAATGAAGAAGCCACAGGAGACTGCTTACTAGGAAACAGAAATTCCATTTTCAACAGCAGAGACTCAGTTTGAGCATACTGCCATTGGTTCTTACTAAGGGCTCCAGTCCAGTAACGTGCAGTGCTCTGCTCCACTGGCAGCAAACACATAACTGAGCTGGTAAAAGATTCTCAATTCTGCCGTGGCAGGAGGCTGGATCCAGCCTGTCTCTTCTGCTTTTGTTATTAGCAGTACCTAACTGCCTGACTATTCCTAGCTCTCATCTGCCAAATGACTACTTCTGTGTAGCTCCTTGTGCCCCAAGCTCCTGTGAGCCTTTCTTCTGTCCAGCTGAAGTCTCAAAAAGGAGGGGATTAATGAGAAGGGAATATTTCTAAGTTCTGGAAACTTGTGTATGAGTTCATTGTGCCCTAGCATAGAATCACAGAATCACTATGGTTGGAAGGGACCTCCAGGATCATAAAGTCCAGCCTTCTTCCTAATATTTCCCTAACCACTAGACCATAGCCTCAAGTGCTGCATCTACTCATTTTCTAAACACCTCCAGGGATGATGACTCCACCACCTCCCTGGGCAGCCTATTCCTGTGCCTGACTACTCTCTCAGGGAAGAAAGTCTTCTTAATATCTAATCAAAACCTCCTCTGGCGCAACTTGAGCTCATTTCCTCTCATCCTATCATCAGTAATCTGGGAGAAGAGACCAACACCAGCCTCACAATAACCTCCTTCTGGGTAGTTGTAGAGCAGTAAGGTCTCCTCTCAGTCTCCTCTTCTCCAGGCTAAACAACCCCAGTCCCCTCAGCCAGGCTCCATAAGGCATGTTTTCCAGCCCTCTCACCAGCCTCGCTGCCCTTCTCTGGACCCACTCCAGCACCTCCATGTCCTTCTTACCCTGTGGTGCCCAAAACCGGACACAGTGCTCAAGGTGTGGTCTCACCAGTGCTGAGCCCAGGGGCAGGATCACCTCCCTGCTGGTCACACCGTTCCTGACACAGGCCAGGGTGCTGTTCATTCCCAAGCATGGCCTGCCACCCTTAGGCTCAACTCTAGCAAGCCTAGTTTTATCCTCTTCCCCCTTCGAACCTAGTTTAAAGCCCTTTCAATGAGCCCAGCCAGCTCATACACAATGATTCTTTTCCCCTTTTGAGATGGATGAACTCCACCTGTCGCCCACAGACCCTGGCAGCATAAAGCTCCCCATGTTTCTAAAGAAAAGTTCTGTTGGTGGCAGCAGCCTCTGAGCCACGTGTTATTCAGGTGGGTCTTCCTTCTCTTTCAGTATTCTTCCCTGGCACTGAGGGGATGGAGGAGAACACCACCTGGGCCCCTGACCCCTCAAGCGATCGTCCCAGTTCCCTGAAGTCTGTTTTAATGGTTTTCAGGTTTCTCCCTGTAACACCCTCATTACCAACCTGGATAACCAGTAGGGGATTTTAGACCAATGGCTGTACTAAACAAGAGTTTCCTCGCAATACCCCGGGGAGGCCACAGACTTCCCTATGGAGTGGATCTGGCCGGCATATGGGGTCCTCAGTTCCTCTTAGAAGGGAGTCTCCAACTACAAATTATCCCCTTTTTTTTTCTTGCCAGAGCCAGTCCTAACGCATGAGGGAGATATACCTATCTTCATCTCCATTGTCATTTGTTTGTTCCTCAATTTCCAGAGCCCCATACCTGTTGTGCAAGGGCAACCCTGAAGAGAAGGGAGGCCAGGAGGAGATTCGCCCGCCTTGCCGAGCA
>NW_008624960.1:9990-19771 GCF_000691845.1 Merops nubicus | reverse complement strand
AGAGCGAAGGGGGTCCCCCTCTTCCGGGCGGAGCCTCCCCTTGCTGCTCCATCCTCACGGATGGCAGGGCCCGGCTCCACCAGTCAGTCTCCCTCTCCCACTCCCTGATTGACCTCAGTCTTTCAGCCTCCTCCTCTAGCCCAGCGCCAGGTCGAGCAGCTCTGAGCACCCTGGGCACAGGGAGCATAGGTCTCTCCGTGCCAGCCCCCGCCAGCCGCACAGCCCCAGGCCGGGACACCCGCCGGCCTCCGCGGGGCCTCTCTCTGGGGCGCCGCCTTCTTTCTCACAGAGAAAGCACAGGCAGGATTAGAATCCCCAGCTGTAGAGCGGGGATAGAGTCTTACTTTGTGCAAAGTGGAACAGAACCATTGTAATGAAAATTTTCAGAAGTTATTCCACAGAGGCTCTGGCCCAGCGTTCTGAAGTTGTCCTTCCCAGGACTTCCACTGACTACAAAAGGATTTTTTCTATGGGACAACATCAAAGTGAATGATTCCCATACAGCAGTGCTGATCAAACTAGAGTTCTGCGCTAACAAGAGCAATTGGCTGAGCAAAGTCCCAAGACAGGTTCTGTGTGCCAAATTTTCCTGCAGTATAATCATTCACACTAGTGCTGGCAAGAACTTCCTCTGAATGGCTTTGTCTGCATGCTGAATGGTATGAAGCAGCTGGTGGCAGCAGTATGAAGCATCATATCACAGTACAAAAGGAGATACAAACCCAGAGTTTGAGGCTGATGGGAGAAGGACACATGCTGGAGGGTGCAGAGCAATAGGATGAGAGACAGTGAACAGAAGCCACAACATGAGAAATTGCAAATAAACATAAGGAAAACCTTTCTTTACATTGAAGGTTGTCAAATACTGGAATGTGCTGCCCAGAGAGGCTGTGGAATCTTTATCCTAAGAGGTGTTGAAGACTTGGCTGGACAACTGCCTGAGCTAAACAGACCTGCTTTGAGCAGTGGTTTGGACTAGATGACCTCTAAAGTTTACTTCCATTCTCAATCATTCTATGATTCTATGGCAAGGTGAAGGGATAGACTTATTTTGAAGACACACAAAGAGAAGAAAATGAATGACCCTTCTGGTAAGTTAGGGTGGCCCCTGAAGGTATTATGATACACAGTAATTAAGAAAGCAGTTACACAGCACACCCAGTTAATCTCTTTTAAAGACCACAGAAATTGATGGCAAAATGTCTCTCACACTTCAGTGCACGAAACTGATAACAGCTACTAACATTCACTTAGGCACAACAGAGACCAGGCTATATCAAAACCAGAAGCAAAAAAACACTCAATATACTTGATCTTTGGAATACTAGATTAGAAGAAATTAATTACTGCTCTAACACTACTGAATTTGGGCAACTGTTCTTATTTTACAATTAATTTATTATGCTTTTGTACAACATTCTGTGTCCAGTCAAATACTTCAGATTTTTTAGGCCTCTAAAACTTGATTTTGATAAATTGTCTCTACTGACTGATTTGCAGCTTCCTCAATGTCCAAGGCAGTTGTAAATTATTTGCATCAACAGAAATTGAGATTGATATAGTCAGCTGTTTCAATAAAAATCATAGAAATAGAGAATAATTTAGAAAAGATGGGACCTTTAAAGATCATCTAGTCCAACCTCTTGCCTGGTTAAAAACTTAAAAGTGTTTAACCACTTTTACAGTGATTTTTTTTTTCTTTATATCTAATTGGAATTTTCCTTGCTGGAACTTGTGATCATTGTCTTTTTCCTATGCACCTCTGAGAAGGACCTGAGTTTGTCTGTTCTATAATTCCCTTTCAGGCAGTGACAGGGAGCAATTTAGAGCTCCTCTGAACCTTTCATCTTCAGGGCTAAACAAACCCAGTTCACTCAGAGTCAAAAGTTACGTAAGTTTCTAGCTCTGATTATATTTTACTGTCTGTTTAGATAGTAATGCATAGATCTATGCTACCAGAATTTAAGTTCTGAATCAAGTCAATCACAAGTGAGACAACCACATTCTTTTCTGAAAGACATTAATCATCCTGAAGTGTGTATGCTCCTTATCCTCCCTACTCAGAAGGAATGAAAAGCTAAAACAAACTACCTTTACATTTGCTATTATCTATAAAAACAAAGCAAACTGAAAAAATAGAATCCACTCATCTTTGGAAATGTCTTACCATTGGTCCCACTGGTCCCACTACTCCGGCTTCACCCTGTTGAGGACAGACACACACAGAGTAATGACAAGGAGAACTCCTACAGTATCTAGCAGAGGTAGCTGGTAACAAGGTCACCAAACATTCTGGAGGAACATAACACAATATTAGCTCACCTTCTCCCCTTTTCTTCCTAATAATTCAGTGAAAGATCCATCAGCAGCAATGACAGCTCCTGGTTCTCCTTTTTCACCCTGCAATTATCAAAGCTATTTTATAGTGTTTACAAAGCAGTTCTCAATGAATCAGAAGAAGTCAAAGCAGCACTACTGCTGTGTGAAGCAAGACAGATTAGTCATGCTGTGATATGAAACAGAAAGTGATATCAATGTGAGTAGGGTGAAGCTTGATTCTGTGGGAGAAAAGGCCTGATCTTTCTTAAAACATCATAAATCACACTAAAAATATTCTGCTCCTGTAAATCAGCCTGAGATGAATAAGTACTTATCTTTTAAAAAAGAATTTTAATTGCTCTTAATAGAGTAACGATGTGAGATGTGCTGTGTTCACCAGAGATCTTTGCAAAAGGCAGACAAGCAGACAGTCAGATACGTGTCTTCTTGGACCACTATCTAGCTTAGATGGTGGCCAGGCTATCCTGCTAGGAATGTAAAATCTTGATAGAACACCAAGTGTCCTGATTTTACTATCAGGAAAGCATGAATCATTCCCTTTATATGCCTGGCATGGTGCAGGCTCATTACCTTTAATGAAGGCCAATTCTCAGCAGCCAAATGATGACCATTCCACTTCTTCAAGGGGCAATTCCATTGATAACGGCACCACAACCATGAACTGCCATTCTCTAGTGCCAGCACATAGTTCCCACTCTGGATCTTTCAGCTATAACTTTCCATCTCATAGCTCAGGCAGCTTGCAATAATAGCTTTCCCAAGATCTCTAACAGGATAAATATGGCTTGAAATGAACAATTTTATTGCTGATTAAAAAGACAGTCCAGGTTACAGCACTTCCACTGAGCAGGAAGTGCTATAACTCAGTTTCTCTTACAGGTTCTTTGATCTTTGGAGTCTCCCCGGAGGATACTCTGGAGTCTCCCTAAGGCTTGGCTTCACTGACTTTATCTTCTGTGATTTTATGGACCTAGAGGTTGCAACAGAAACATCTCATGTCCCTTAAGGCAAAATGTTCCTAGGTGTCTGTGAAGCTTCATTGTGATTCCCATCTTCATCACTCTTGAGCGTAACCTGGTGTTCACGCCTCAGAAACAGCCTCGGAAACATTACTACATCATTGGTGGCTACAAAATATAATGGCTTCAAAGTTTTGAGTTTCTTCCAGTGTGGACAGCAGGAGCCAAAAAAACTTTCCAAACAAAAAAACCCCCCACAACTCAAACCAAAAACCACCTATATGGTTTTAAGGTTGAGTTTGATCATTTGATGCACTTTGTAAAAGAACAGGAATCTCTTTTATGATGAAAGTGGACTAGTATTTGTGGCCTGAGATGTTTCTTTCTGAGAAATTAAGATGTTGTTCCTCTGCAAGCCCATTTCAAACCATAATTAACCATTTCCAAGCTTTCTGATTACTTGTGAGAAAGTGAGGTCAGCTACTTACAAAGAATAAGCAGAAAGTTATTTTGTTTTTCTTTTTGTAGAAAAAGACTGTAATAACTTAGATGTTCTTCTACCCTACCTCCTGCAAGGAGAAGGGGAAGAAAAACAGAACAACAGCTGCAGTATTCACAAAATAGCAGAGTCAGTCCTTAGTCACTTCTCAGCAGTGCTACAAAATAAATACGGTTGTGCAGAGACAAGAGAAAGGATCCTAAGGAGATAGCTCCTCAGCTCTTATACTTTCTTTGGGAACGGAAAACAGCAGTCTTCGTTCCGGAAGGTAAAGACCTCTGTGCCAAACGAGGAGGAAGTGATTAGTCTTTTCTTGGTTGACCTTTTGGTTAAGATCTCAGGGTGTCAGCACAACCGATGACCTTGCAAGAAGAGGTCACCTCATGTTTGATGATCATACACACTTACTCTGGTAAGTGCTTACTGCACAGAAGAATTTCAACGCTGGGAGAGGCAACATTAGTTCTCAGCAGTATGTCAAGGTGTCTTGTTTAGCACTCCATTTTCCACTTTGTAAATTTTTCACATAAACATAATAAGCTTTTTCTTTTACTTGTTCTTATAGAAACCAAGGTCACTGCTAAATTTTGGATACCACGTTTGGGTGCTGTAAAGTAAGAGCTCATGCCTGTGGGGAGGAGCAGATGGGATCGGTGACCCAAATCTGACCAACAAGGTATTTCATTCCATACATGTCATATTCTGTATAATGCTGAGGGATCACAAGGGTTAAGTTCTCTTCTTCAATGGCTGGTGTCTGGGAAGGATTCCATCAGTTCTGCTTTCAGTCCCAATCTGTGTGTTCCTGAATCCAGTTCCAGAATTCAGCTCCTGAATCCAATTTCCATCTGCTGCCGAATCCAGCCTGTGACTTCCCCAGAGCCTGCCCACAGCATCAGTGGTGACAGTGATGTAATTGCCATCAGGGTGGTTGGGTTCAACACTGGTTTTGCATATATTTAATTTTATTGTTAGTTTTGTTTTCCAATCCATAACACTATCTCTGTTATTCCTTTTCTCTCTCTAATAGAGAGCATCTGCCATTCATCTAGTGGTCAGCCTGACCTTAACCCTTGACGCATCTCAATCCCTAGTAAACTTAGAATCATTAAACTTTTAATATCACTAAGTATTTATCATCTAACATTTTTGCAGTATATACTTCCCCTATGCATTTTCTCTTACCCGTTGTCCTTTAGGTCCTTGTGATCCAGGCAAACCAATGTCACCTTTTGGTCCCCGAGGACCCTAAGCAAAACCAAGTACATAAATCCATGGTGAGATCTGCTAAAAATATGAAGCTAGGCCATTTTACTAAACGTAGCTTTAAATAACTGGAAAACTTGAACTTGAATGACTCTGGTTTCAATCTAAAAACTCTTACAAGACTAAATTGCTGTCTGAATCGAAGTATTCCCTAAATAGAGTATCACATTGGAAGAATATGTTAAAAAGAAGAAAACAAAAAAACTTGTATTTTTATCACAATGTAGATGATACACAAATTCACAAAGAGAAATATGCAAACATTAATGAGTAGAAATTCAGCCTAAAATTCTCTGTTTCCTCCCTACTCTATTCTGTCTCCCTCCATAATCATTCAGCCATACTGATTTTCAACAGAATTTCTGAAACTACTTTTTTAACAGTACTTAAAAAAATATATATCTGAAATAGAGGTTATATATTTGAAAATTAGATCATTTCTGTATCTGTTTTGTGATGAAAGCATTCTGCTCAGATCGCATTTTGGTTTACAATCTTCCATTATAAATGCATTCAGAAGCAATTTTTTACACATCAAGAACTAAGTTCAAGTCTATACGATTTCTGCGTTAGTAAAGAGATAAGAAAAGTCCTGAGCAAGAATGGCATTTTCATGTCTGTAACTGACAGAGAGACTAAGAATTCAGTATATCACTTTAATAGAATAATAAAATAATACGTGTTTCCTAAAAGGCAAAGTAAAATGGATGCATCTCGTAGGGCTTCACTGTATTCTGTAGTGGTGACAAAAAAAAAGGCTAAAGACTAACACAATTACATATACATACGAAGATAACTTTCAGAAGTCCATTTGTTCCATTTGTTTTCCCTGGTATAGGTCTTTTCCTTAGGCAGTAATTTTTAATCAGAGACAATTACATTTCTATTTAAACTACAGCACTGATTCTAGGATAAGAAATATGAGATGTGCAAATCACAGTGTACTTAATTTCTGGCGGTCTTAATTTCTACCATAGCTGTTGATTCCCAGATGACCTACAGTCTCAATTATGAATATTTATTAGACTTTGTGTAAATTCTGTGCAATATAAATATTTAAAATTTTAAACTATATTGAAGAATAATTAAACTCAAGGAATGTAATACTCACGGGAAACCCTAGTAGACCTGGCTTGCCGTCTGGCCCCTGCAAAATAAAAGAACTCCAGACCCTTACAAACACACGTTGCAGACCTGCAAAGCAGAGTATGCACTTTCTGTGTATTGTGTGATTTGTGTATTCTCACTGATCTGAAACTAAAGAACCTCATTCGGCCAGCGGTGAAGTTGTGAACAATCCACAATGCCCTGTGCTTCTAACTTTTTTTCTAGAATATAAGTGTTTACTTTCCAAAACTGAAGGGACAGGAATCTGGGAAAGGCTAAAGAAGGTGACATTTCCCACATAGGAAAGGCATGCAACCATAATTCAGCCTCCTTTGAATCTTTTCCAGATTCCAGCACAAAGCTCACAGTAGCCTCCCACCTTTGCCATTTTGCTCCTGGTTGTCTGTGGATAGAAAAGAATGTGTGAGATAGGTTGTGAACAGAAACATGTTTAAGTTTGCCCCACTGTGATATCTGCACAGAGACAGTTTAGTTCCAGTTAGGATCACCTGGGTACGCAGTAGCCAAGCCACTATGAGACTGCACCGCTTCCATGACTAGGGTAAGCTCAGAGACTGAAGTTCAAAGACCTTTTCAATTGCAACTGTGCTTCAAGCTACAGGACCTCCTTCTTTCTGTTGTGACTGTACCTCTAACAGCAATTACAAACCAACATATTTCTGCTGGGCTCACAAGCCCACTCCGCTACGTTGTTTTGAGAACATGTCATCTGAGACTCGATTGGCAGCCACCTGCAGTAGCAGAACTCACACAAGAGAGCCCATCCTATCCTGACATCCTATTATGTCCGGGGATTAGGAGAACATACTAAAATACTCTTCCATGAAAGCTGCCTTACCATAAGCACAGCTGAATGCAGCCACAATAAAAGATATTATTTGAGCTAATGCCCTTCCCAGTTCACTGACAGATTTACTGAATATTTGTTTTGGGACATTGTACTCATAAGATACAACTTTTTTTTTTTTTCAAACTATGATTATGTAGAGTGATATTCTATCAGGTACACACATTCTGGTCCTTCTTTTTTTCATTAGGGATTGAACGTGAAGAAAAGAACTGTGGTCACAAACAGGAAAACAGGTAAAATAAAATACACAAACAACAGTCCGCAAAGGAAACTAGCTGAGTAGTAAGATGCTTTGTTTGGGGAGATTAAAATTCTGCAAAGTGCAAGTTTGAGTAGACTCCACAGCCTGGAAAAGGCATCTACTTTTTGATCTCTTTGAATCTAGTCCTAGGAATTCGACATCGTTACCAAGAAGGATTCAGAATTTCAAATATTTCACTGAACCATTTTGCAGCTATACTCCTAGATGCAAAAGAGAACCTGAAACGTCACATCTGTTGTTCTCTCATGAAATGTCCAGCTTTTCATCCACAGCTACAATTGCTGTGAGACCAAACTCATACACAGGACTCTAGCATTCCTAGTTGCAGCCTGAAGCAAAATACTTTATCCCAACATGTTATGACTTGGAAAACAAGAACAGTAAAAAAAATACATGGAAGAAACACTGTGCAACTCTTGGTCTCTATTTTTGGATCAGTTCTGCATTCACGTTATTTTGTGCATATAGTTCAGATTCAGAGCTAAGCCATACAAACATGTCAAAGCAATTAATTCACACAGAATTTGGTTTTACCCCGAAGTACTTCCACAGATCCCAGTGCTGAAGTTAAGCAGGAACACAATTCTAAAGCATAGAAAACTCAGCTCTAGCTGATACTTGAAAGGAGACAATGAAGATAGAGAAAATCTGAAGATTTAATACAGCATCATATACTCACCAGAGGCCCAAGCAGTCTTTTCATTTCAGTGAAGTTTAAAATTCCAACTGTATCGTTGAGTAGTAGCTAAAAAAGTTGTTAAGGAGTAGGTTATTTCAAATACCAAATTGATTTTGTAGGGCATGTGCATTTTTAGAAGTGTACAGGCAGTTAAAACATCCCTTTGTAACTATGGGGAGAAAAAGACAAATAATGCCACAGAAAAGGCTCTCTACTTCTAATTTTTGTTATACATCTGGAATGAAAAACTCTAGCATTTGTTTTACACTTCTTATATAAGGATCTCAGTATGCTTTCAAAGCATTAACTGACTCTTATTTTTAATTTGAAAGCTATAACACCAGATGTTGCAGCCTGAAGTAATTTCTCCTTAGTAAGATAAAGATCAAAATGAAGGTTTCACACTCCGCTATGTCACTGGCATTCTATGATGGTGAATCTGTTCAATCAGCTCATCCTGCTGTAGAGTTGTTATTATGTTCAGGACATGTCTGCATCACATCATGCAGTGCCATGCAGTGTTTCCCAAGCCAGATCTGCCTGTGCCGCTGAGTGTAAACAATGAAACAAACACTGCAGTCACTTGGATGTGGAGCAGCATCTAAGCTAATCAGTCTCAGGATGCCTGAACTGAGCAGTATAATAGCAATGCTGTTACACTGCTTTCTATCCTAGAATTAGTGAGCTCAGCGTTAGCTCAGGCATTTCTGCATGATTTGATCACAGAATCAGAATAATGAAGGTGGAGGGGGACCTTTGAACACAATCCAGTCCAACGCTCTCCTCAGTTCAGGTCCATTTGGATCAGGTTGCTCAGGGACTCGTCCAGTTAAGTCTTGAACACCTCTAAGGATGGAAATGCCACAACTGTTCTGAGCAATCAGTTCCAGTACTTGAGCATTGCCAGGGTAATTTTTTCAAAATTATATCTGCTTGGAATTTCTCATTTTCCAACTTTTGTCTGTTACATCTTACAATATTACCATACGCATCCAAGAATAGGGTGCCTCAATCTTCTCTGTATCCTCTGGTTAGGTAGTTGTAGACAGCAACAAAGTTAGCCTTCTTTTCTTAGCCTTTTTTTCAGGCTGAGCCAACACAATTCTCTCAGTGCTCTGGTCCACTGACCCATCTTGGTAGAACTGCATGGGGCTTGCTCTATTATGTCAGTATCTTTCTTGTACTGCAGATCTCACAGCTGGACAGGGTACTCCAGAAGCAGTCTCTTAAATGCCAATCACAGCTCTCTGAGTCCATCATTTAACCCAATTTTCAGCCTATTTTATCATCTACTTACCTACTTCACAGGTCATCAGTTTGGTGGCAGCAAGACTATGGGATTCTGCATCAGAAGCCTTGCTAAAATCAGGGTGTACAACATCCAGTGCCCACGTGACCATCCCTTATCTACAGATAAACAATCATTCTGGCCAGGAATGAATTTTCATTGGTAAATCCATGTTGGCTGCTACCAGTCAGATTCTTGTCCTAATGTTATGATTAGGCTTTCAATTTGCTTTCACTTTGGTTTCAGATAGCTACCTTTCTGGTTTAAAAAGGTGTTCCCAAAACTATATCATACAGTCATACATTTAAATTCAGGACAGACAATATATAAGTGCTTGCTCCAGATAAATGTTGTAGGTGCAAAGAGATCCTTATTCAGTTTTTGTCATTTGTTTAATTTGTTTAATTTATTTCACTCCAATAGTTCCATTTATTGTGTGACAGTTTAGTCTTTTTTGGATTCAGAAATATGTACTGAATCTGCTTGGAGGCTTGAACTAGTCCCCTTGTT
>NW_008624960.1:0-9959 GCF_000691845.1 Merops nubicus | reverse complement strand
TGACGGCTTAAACAGCCCCCCTTGTCCAGCAGGCAAGCCATTTCAACATAAGGCTCTGAGTGCAGCAGCATATTCCCATTCCATGTTATGAAAATCTTCCGAATTTCACAAGGCCAGGGCAGTGCATGCCTTCAGGTGCCAAAGATTCACTTAGCACATCTTGGCACTGAGGTACTGTGAAATCTGAATGCCTCTTCTGCTTGCAACCATGTGCAGATCAATACTATCAGATCACCATCTTTTGCAACTTTTGTTATGAATACAGTACAGAGGGACCAAGTTTGAAGTCATCCCTGCTTTGAATAGGAGATTTGACCACATGGCCTCCATAGGTCACTTCCAATTTTCTTATGAGTCTCTGAATACTATTTTTCTAATCTGGGATGTGAAGGAGGACACAAAAGAGGACAGATCTGCTTGGTCACATCACATCTAGCCTAGCCTAGCCTAGCCTAGCCTATCCATCATGTCATCTGAGCATGGCAGGGTATGGTCAATTTTCTGTACTTTGAGGTTGTGTTGACATTATGATTCATGCAGCTAAAGCCTCTTCCTTTCAGTGGGTGCTGCTACCCAATCCCTGTCCTCATGTTCTACAAACACCACTGGAAACCTGTCAAACAAAAAGACAGTTTAAATCCTGCAGGCAGCACTCCATCTCCCAGCTTGCATGAGCTCTCTGCTACATTGCTCCAGGGGTAACATCCTGGTTCTACATGGACCAGAAAGGGAACAGCACATGGGCTGCTAATTTAATGATAGTAATAAAAGAGTCCTGCTGCTGCTGCAATTGTTCTGTCTTACCTACAGCTAGTGGCAGAAATCCAGGACCCCTGGGTTTACACCATCTTTTCATTGTGGAATTACTCCGCATGCATTTTTTTTGGGTTCAATCCAAACTCTATTGAAGTCAGTGGAAAGAATCCCAAAGGTTTTGATGAGCTTGGGATTAGGTGCATTGTGTATTTCATAGAGTTTAGCTGCAAGCGGAAGTTGTAGTTGGAAGTCAGAAAACTACACGGTGCTGAAGAAGATATGAAAATGGAGGGTACAAGGATAATGATTAGAAAAAAAAGATTGTATTTTTCACAACCCCTCCAGGTACATAGTTATTTATCTTCATTTTTGTAGTTGCAAGCAGTTTTAACAGCAACATAATTCAGCAAATAACTGGATTAACTGTTGAAAATAACTTTTCAACACATCAAATCAGTTCAGAAAATGCTAACTACAAATTAAGGACAATGTTGTTTTTCATATTTTCCTCCCTGTTACAAAGAGAAAGAAACAGTAGTTTTTAGTGTGATTAGATTGGGTTCTAAGTAAACCTTCAGCTTTATATCCAAATGGCATTAATATGCCCTTATGAGAGTTACAGAAAGAACATAGGAAATGCAAAATCTTTTGTCATTTGCTTTACACTCGCAACATTAAACTTTCTTCAGGCCCTTCATTCAGTTCTTGTACCTAAACTATGGATGAATAATGGCAGCAATAGATAATTGTTTAAAAGTTTTATAGTTAAATCCAATAAAATTTCTCTATTAAAATTTATTTTTGTATTGTGTCCAACTAACCTGGAGTGATAAAATAGTAGCAACAATCAATATGGTTTACTGGTTAGCATGACTCCATGCATCAAAATGCACTGAGTATGACAGATTATGCTTCACAAGAGTGATATAGCCCATATAGGATGAAGAATACTGATTTTAGTATTTTGGAATATTAAACATTGGCACACTTAGGGACATTAGTTTTTGAACATGACAGTTCAGAGCAGACTTCCTGACAAAAAGCAGCCGGCAACAGCGGAGGCAGAAAGGACTGTGAGCCTCTGAGACACATGGTGTTTGTAGGTACTGCAGAAACCTGGCAATGTCTAGGTGCCACTGCAGACTTCAGTTTTATCTTACTGTATCTTTTCACAGTGTCAGAAGTGGCTTCTGAAGAAACCAAATCCCCTCAGTACACATGGAACCAGGTTAAATGAGGAGGAAACCAAGGTCCACTCTTCAGTGCAGTTCAGACAGTGTGCTATTGGCCAGATACTGGTGGGCCCTGAGCCACAGCTATCCATGTCAGATCTTCATATCTCAACGATATTGAAATGGCACTAGCTCATTTGTTTTACTTTGACCAAGGAGCATAAAATCCTTTTAGTTGTAGCTGCACAGCCCTCCATCAGAAAACTTCCTTCCAACTTTGATAGATTTGTCTGTTGGACTTCTATAGCCCAAGAAGTATTGTTGTTTTTGGCTACACAATGGTTAAATGAGTGAACTAATAGCCCCCAACCTGCAGAGTGATCTCTGTGGTTCACTCAGATCACTCAATTGATCTCTGCTGCTCTACCCACATTAAGGGAATATCCACAGTATAACAGCTGGTACTGCTTTTTATTTTAGTTCTGAATTTCCAACTATAATTGATAGGTCTGCTTGCAGTAATTTTTCTCATATCTGAAGCTAACTGCAGAAGATGAGAGACTGAGTCAACAAAATATATTTAGCTAGTTTAATCTTATACCTCAGTAAGTGTATAATAAGCAAAGGTCCTGTTCTTATATATTTATGAAGCAAGCAGAACTCAATGTCAGACATGGAGACATATACTTGTATATGTACTTACACATTTAATTAACTGCATTAAAATCCAGCATACCAAGTCCTTAGAGGAACAGTCTGATCAACAATACAGAGGACTTGAGGCATATGAGGATAGATGGTTCTTGCTGTACTCCCCCAGAATATCTGTTTGCTACAAATGTAAATAAACCCAGGTACACCACACGCCCTACTTTGCAGAGAGATTACTTGCTAAAATCCAGGGTATTTAGAGAAGGAAATGGTTTTCTGTATGGGTTTCAATACACCAAATG
This sequence comes from Merops nubicus, assembly GCF_000691845.1. Lineage (NCBI taxonomy): Eukaryota > Metazoa > Chordata > Aves > Coraciiformes > Meropidae > Merops > Merops nubicus. The sequence continues at coordinate 7,078 of NW_008624960.1, read as the reverse complement.
CAAAACAGTTTCTACCAGGCTCTCTACATTTCTGTAATGTGTGGTGAAGTTAGTTCACACATTTCCTGCAGAATTCAGAGGATGCATGTTAGGTTTCTTCAGACATAGCTACACATTAGAGAGACATGCTGACTGTGACTATCACAATTTAGGGAGCTATGCACCCTCCAGGAAACTAGTGTCATCAGTTTGCTGTGTCAGCTTCTATAACCTTTTTACATTTCTCACATATTCTATCCTCCTTCTGAGGATCACAGTGGTTTCCCAGGTACTAATTAGTTCAGGAGCAACACATTCAGAGTGCTGAAGGAATTGGCTGATGCAGTTGCCAAGGCACTGTCGATAATATTTGAAAAGTCCTGGCAGTCAGGTGAGGTCCCTGGTGACTGGAAGAAAGGAAACATCACCCCTATTTTTAAAAAGGGCAGAAAGGAAGACCCTGGGAACTACTGCCCTGTCAGCCTCACCTCTGTGCCTGGCAAGATCATGGAGCAGATCCTCCTAGAAGAAATGCTACGGCACATGGAGGACAGGAAGGTATTTCAGGAGGGTCAGCATGGCTTTACTAGGGGCAAGTCCTGCCTGACCCATCGGGTGGATCTCTGCAATGAAGCAACTGCACTGCTGGACAAGGGAAGAGCTGTGGACATCATCTGTCTTGACTTTGCTAAGGCCTTTGACACCGTCCCCCCCAGCATCCTCCTTTCTGAGTTGGAGAGATGTGGGTTCAGTGGGTGGGCTGTTCAGGGAGTAAGAAACTGTCTGGACAGTCACACCCAGAGAGTTGTGGTCAATGGCTTGACGTCTAGCTGGGCAAAAGCGACTTTTTTGTCTTTTCAAAACAAATCCATTTGATATAAAGACACACTGAGAATTTTTTGGTTTGAGGAGTAGATTTATGACCTGAACATCAACAGGAGAATTGCGCATTTGTTAACCACTTGTGCCCTCTTCTCTGTAAGATGAGTTACAGAGACTTCAATGCTTGAAAACAAGCTTACCTCAGGTATTGGTATGATTGGTCCTGGTGGTCCTGGTGGTCCAGGTGGTCCCACAATACTGTTCCCATTTTGTCCTGGTTCACCCTATTTCAAAAGCATTACATGTGGAAAATCTGTGTACTAAGTATTACGTTTCATATGGATTTCTCAGAAAGAATGAAATCCACACAACCTCACCTGAGGTCCTGGGTCACCCTTCTCCCCTTTTGGACCCTGCAAATGGTAAAAGAAAAAAGAGCATAAGTGATTTAAAGTAAAAAATGTGAAAATGTGCTTTCTCTAGCTTCATAAAAAGGACAACAGTAAAATGCAGACACAGAATGATCGATCCCCAGCTCTGTCAAACCACAGATGGGGCCACCTGGTTCCAGCTCAGGCCCTCTGAGGACCTGATGTTTAAAATTATTTCCCAGTAAGTTTGGCAGAGTTCACAGATGACCTGAAGCAAACAGGCACATAATATTTCATTAGCTGAGGATTAATTCAACAAGCCTTTCCTTCACTGCATCAAGATCAGCCATGCCTGGCTGCTCCTTCCTTTTTCAGCATTACTAACTTCCACTGAGTCCAGGATTGCCCAGAGGACTGGGCAGGGGAACATAGGTGAGCTGGACAGTCATTTTTAAGGCTGGTTATTTCTAAGCTTTATCAGCCCCTTGATACAACTCACTGTGCTGGTGATGCAGACAACTTGTCTGCCATGAGCTAGAGGAAGGTGGCAAGGGATGAGCTGGGCACTTCCCAGCTAAAGAGCTCTGTAATTCTCACAGCTCTTAAGCATGAGAAACACATTAGAATCACCTAATAGCCTGTTTGCTTTCTTCTAATTTAAAGCAAAGCTTATTTCTGAATAATTAAAAACAAGGAGCATTGAAGAATCAGAAGCAGCCTCTAGAGGTGCCAGTATCACTTCTGACTAAGGAGGGAGGCAAGGACAAGGGACAATCTGCTCCTGATTTTGGTCTCTGTTTTAACTGCTCTGGATTCAGTAGGACAAGCCCAGGGCCAGGTCTCCACATGCTGCTAGCAAGCACTGTTAGGGCTCCTGCTGATGCTGAAGACATAGGACGGGAGCCAGTGTATGTTAGGTGATCACAGATTATGGCAGTCCTACTCACCACATCTCCGGGATGTCCAGCAATGCCAGCAAAGCCTGGTATTCCATCTGTGCCTGGCATTCCCTGCCACAACAAATACATGGTTATGCTCACTAAAGTGTATTCAGTTTCATACAAGCAGGAGGCTACCACTCTTGGGAGGGACACAGTACAGTTCTGAAGGGACTAGGGGGAAGGTCTGGAGGAGGTTCTGTGAAATCAGCATCATCTCATTAGTCATCTGCTCTCTCCACTTCCCCTGACGTTTTCCCCTCTCTAGAGCAGGTTTTTAAAATGCAGATTCAATCATTCTTCTCCACTGCTCTCACCTTCACTTAGCAAAAGGGGGAGAATTCTGTTGCTTTCCCTCAATATACCTTTCATGGTTTATTTCCACCCTTCAATTAAGATCCTTGCAGGCTGGAGGAAGAGGAGGGAGAGGCATTGAATGTAGATGGGAGTTGGTATCTGGGGCAAAAAGTTTGATAGCCCCTGCTCTAGTTCAATACAGGACTCCGTAATAGTAACACAGATTGTCCAGAGAAAAATGGATTAGAGGAGACTCTGAATCCTTAAAAAAACAGATAAACAGTGAATTTTTTTTTATCTGTTTTTCTCAGTCATATGAAAGAACAAAAGAAATGACACAGAACAGCTTAATGAATCATCCAAGTGACAGATTATCCTTGTTTTGATTTAGTAGTGGGGTTACTTTTTTTTGCTTGTTCATTTGCATGTACGGTTGGTGTTTTGCCAAGGGTAATGGCTTGGGAGTTTTTTTAGGAAAAGATTTTGTTCTGCTTCAAGAAAATATTTTTGGATTTTTACAGTACATAGTACCATGAAAATCATAGACATAGACAATTTTGGTAAAAGGTCAGCTCAGCAGCTGTAAAGAAGATAAACTGAATAGAAGGGATTATAAAAGGGACAGGAAAACAAGAGCACAGAACATTACTATGTCACCATATATACTTATTGTGTGGTCATAACTCAAATTCTGTGCACTGATTTGTTCATTTTTTCCATCTTGAAAAGGATCTAGCTGAACTAGAAAAACTTCAGAAAAGGCCAATGGGAATAATGAAAGGCACAGAATGGATTCTATGAGACATGGTGGTGTAAGCTATGACTCTTTAGCTTGGAAAAGAGACAAATGGGGAGGTGGGAGAAGAATATTGTAGAGGCTTCTAAAAGAAAAGAGTAGTTAAGGTTTCACACTTCTAACAGAATAAATAGTGGGTATCAAATGAACGTAACTGGAAGAGGTTTATTGGACGTGTGGTTAAGTTGGCAGAGCACCTTGCCCCAAGGCCTTGTAAATTGTAGAAGCTTGCATGAGTTCCAGGGAAGACATCTAGTGCACTTGAAGAGTGGTTCAGACACCATTTCTAGCTAAGAAAGTCCATGAGTCACAAATTGCTGGAGAACCACAGAGTCACAGAATGGTAAGGGTTGGAAGGGACCTGGACACAGTTGTCCAGATGTGGCCTCACTAGGGCAGTGTAGAGGTGGAGAGGAGCGTCCCTCGGCCTGCTGGTCATGCTCTTCTTTATGCACCCCAGCATATCATTGGCCTTCTTGCCTACAAGAGCACACTGCTGGCTCATGGTTAACTTTGTCTCCACCAGAACTCCCAGGTTCTTCTCATTGGAGCTGCTTTCCAGAGGGTCAGGCCCTAACCTCTACTGGTGCATGGGGTTATTGCTCCCCAGGTGCAGGACCCTACACCTGCCTTTCTTGAACAAGACTGAACCCAGTTCTGACCCTTGGGGAACACGACTAGCTACAGGCCTCCAGCTAGACTGTGCTGCTGATCACAACCCTCTGAGCTCTTGTTGTTCAGCCAGTTCTCAATCCACCTCACTATCCACTCATCTAACCCACACTTCCTAAGCTTCCCTATGAGCATGTTATGTTAGACATGTTAAAAATGTTATGTTAAAAGCCTTGCTGAAGTCAAAGTAGACAACATCCACTGCTCTCCCCTCATCTACACAGCCAGTCATATCATCGCAGAAGGCTATCAGACTGGTCAAGTGTGATTTTCCCTTGGTGAATCCATGCTGACTTTTCCCCTGCATGCTTAGAGATGACCTCCAGAATGAGCTTTTCCATTGCCTTTCCAGGCACAGGACAGAAGAGAAGCTGACTGGCCTGTAATTTCCTGGGTCCTCCTCCTTGCCCTTTCTGAACACTGGAGTGACACTGGCTTTCCTCCAGTCTTCAGGCAGCTCTCTCTCCATGACCTTTCAAAAATGATGGAGAGTTGCTTAGCAACATCAGCCAGCTCCCTCACTGCTCATGGGTGCATCCCATTGGGGCACACGGATTTATCCAGCTTGCCTAATTGATCTCTAACCTGATGCTCCTCATTCAAGGGAGAGTCTTTCTTTCTCCAGACTTTCTCCCCTATTTCCCAGGACTGGGATTCCTGAGGCAGTGAAGACTGAAGCAAAGGCTGCATGCAGTAACTCCGCCTCCTCTGCCTCCTGGGTCACCAGAACACCCACCTCATTCAGCAGTGGGCCCACATTTTCCCTAGTCTTCCTTTTGCTACTGATGTACTTGAAGCCCTTCTTGTTGTCTTCAAAATCTCTTGCCAGATTTAATTCCCAGAGGGCCTTAGCCTTCCTTGTTGCATCCCTACATATTCTGATGATGCTTCTATATTCCTCCCAAGTGGCCAGTCCCATTTTTGACACAATGTAAACTTCCTTCTTTCATTTGGGTTTTTCCAGAAGCTCTTTGCTCATCCACTTAGGTCTCAGAAGAACTATGATACAATACTTGCCCTTTTATAAGCTCAAATTGCATCTAAGCATCAGCTCAAACTGCATATGCTTTTGACCTTGTTAGAGACATGATACTGGGGTGGATGGATGCGACCCAGTTGTGAGAAGTGAGTCCTCATTCCTGGCTTTTGCACACTACGATACCTGACCTCACTGGCGGGGTCTGAATTTTCTAACACTCCACAGGTACTCAGAACTTTAGTCTCTTCAGTGCTTGTGGAAAATTCTATCTGCCTATCTGCAGCAAAGGTAATTGGGCAGAGGAAAAAGCCTTGGGCCAACAGCGTTTCTGCAACAGGATGATGCCGTTTCAGGCATGTTGGTACCTGCAGATCAGCTTCCTACTATTACAAATGCTGAATAATTTCATTAATTGATTTTCCTACCAAAATTTAATTTGGAAGAAAAGATCCAGGATAGGTAGGATGTTTCACTGTAGATAATGTATCCAGAGACGTCCTTATTTCTACCTTCCTCCATATTTTGAGAATGTATCTTACTGCTCAAATATGAGAGGATCAAGATATTTTTTAATCTGATGACTGAAGGGATCATTTTTAAAGAGTGCTATTGTTGCTCCACTTACAATACATACATATGTTTGAAATGTATCTATTCCATCAACAATAGTAATCACTAGAACAAGGATCACAGAACAAAGCACTTCTATGCATAATAATTAAGAAAATAATGTATAGTCTCAAAGAGATGAAAAAGAATTAAACCACTCTCCTATGCATCAATTCATCAGCTTTAATTATCATGCTGACAAATATCTCTGTGAAATGGCAACACTCAAAATATGTACAGCAGATGGAATTTATGGCAAGCAGAGTCCTGCTACACTGTTTGTTTGCTTAGGTTTTTTTTTGGGTTTTTTTTTTTTTTTTAAAGCAGATGCTGCTAGGAGACTATGATAATACAGTTGTAAATATTCAGCAACCGGTAGGGTAGATTCATAACTACTTCTATCTTGTTTCTGAGAGCAACTCTGGATTTCAGTGCTGTCCCAAACGCAAGGGAAGCTTTCGTGTTTTTTTTTTGTTGGTGGCTTGGTTGGCGGGTTGGTTGGTTGGGTTTGTTCCCATCTTCAGTTGCTACGAGTCGCAGCACCGCCCTCTCCTGGCCCATGCCTGCTGCAGGCACCTAAGTCAGCCAGCGAGCGGGAAAAAGCACCACGCAACAGCACCAGCAGAAACTTTGGGTTAGTCTCCAAGAGTAGTCTAGACCAGAACAGACAGGGATCCTGACAGGGAAGGTTGGAGAGGAAGGAATGGATACCAGCTCCACTCATTTCAGCAGCAACAGCGTGTAAAGCAGGGTAAACTGGCAGGTTTCTCTGCCAGTGGGGTCTTGTGTCTTCAAGCTGCACTGATTCAGAGCAGCAGCTCCAGGCTGCACACTGGTGCAAGGGCCGAGTTAGAGATTAGAACAAACTACAGCTTGGGAGGTACAGGCTGCACGTTAGGGAAACTGTCCTTCCAAAGAGGATAGTGAAACACCAGAACAAAATACCCACAGAGTTCTTGGAACTTCCCTGGCGGTATTTAAGGCTCAGTGAGAGATTCATTGCTGATGTGATGTAGTGTGGGTGATAATACCACTCTGTGTGTGGTATGAGACCGGATGACCTCTGGAGGTCCTTCCAACCACCATTTCTATAATCTTGCCCCCTCTGAGCGGGCCGGAAGGAGACTGGCCGCAGGGTGACAGGCAGGTTCTAGCACAGACACAGGCAGCCACGGTGGCCTCCGTGCTGAACGCCAGTTTGGAGTCACGCGTGGTTCCTGAGGCCGCTGCACAACGTGGCATGAAACGACCTCTGCACTGCAGACGTGTGTGGTGGGGCAGGGGGTGCTCTCATGTGGGGTGCCACCGACATGCTGTGGTATTACGGAGTGACGTGGAGTTTTTTGTATGAGATTTGCTGATTTTAATTTTTGTTCTGGTGAAAACGTAAAACTGCCTCACGAAACACTATGGCATCATGCACCTGAGGATTTTAAATGCAATTTTAACTGTATTTTAAACGAAAGTCTTACTGGCTCCTGATAATCAAAATTCAATTGAGAAAGGATTTTAATTTTCCAGAGAGGCCTTCCTGGGCTTTAATATGCTGACAGAATAAGAAATGTTCATTATCCCCTGAGTGTATAAAGAGAAGATCATAGAATCATAGAATCAT
>NW_008624959.1:41224-69190 GCF_000691845.1 Merops nubicus | reverse complement strand
CGCGTTGTGCGCGCGGGCCGGGGGCGGTTGGGGTGGCGAGGGGTGTGGGGGGCGCGTGATGTCAGGCGGGATCCCCTCAGCTGACTCCTCTGCCGAGCCAGCGCCCCAGCCCCCGCGGAGGGGCTTTAGTTCATCTCTTTTCTAAAGGATTGCGAGTAAATCCCTGTTTATTTAGGTTACTGTAATACAGAACTTCCTTTATCCCGCCGCAGGCTTACTCACCTGCGGTGGATGCTTTTAACGCCTCGTTCATTTCTATCGTGTCACCTGGCTTCCCTAACAGCGTGTTCTGGGGTGGTCAGTAGGAGCGGCCGACTCCTTCCTGGGGGACGTGAGGGAAGTTCTGACCAGTTTGGGGGAACACAAGAGCAGCCTTTGCAGGCTTGCATCCATACAGCTTGTGCCGTGGCTGCGTCTGAGGCGGTGGACGTCAGCCAGCTAGGTCTTAATGGTTGTGTCATCATTGTCGTCCTACTTGGGATGTTGTTGCAGGTTAGATGTTTGTGAAATATTGATGTGAAGGTGTAACTCTTAGAGCTGGTGTGTTAGAAATCTGGATGTGTTCACAGATGGAAGATCTAGGTTATAATTTTTGAAAGGTACTGTTGACTTAAGCCTGTTTAGGGTAGCCGTAGTGGATATGCTTTTAAATGAATTGTGTGCCAACAGCTTTGTTGCTGTGCGGCTTGAACTGGCCCATAGAAAAATGTAAGGCCTCGTTTTACAGCTGCCTGCAGAGCCCAGGGTGGTTTTGCTGAAGTATTGCACAGCAAACACAAAACTGCGTGTAAACCGAGAGAAATTTCTAGGTGGATACCTTTATACCAAAACTAGAAAATCTAGACCTTGTACCTCATCTAACCAGCTGATGCTGTGGAAACAAAGAAGGCTTTATTTGAAAGGGCTGTCTGAAGGCTTCAAGACCCTTTCCCTTTGCTTTATGTAGAAAAAGAAGAAACCTTAACTTGGGTGGATTTGGTGGGGAGATCCATGCTGAATTTTCTTACACTAAAGGTTGGATCGTGTGGACACATTTTTCACTCTTCCCATTTAATCCATTGAAGGGTAGAGAATGTTGGAAATAATATTTTTAAATAGCCTTTAAACAGCCTAAAGCTTCTCAGAAATAAGACCACAATTCTTATGAAACTGAAATTACAGAATTTTAAAACTACAGTGCAGAAGAGTTTGATATTTTTTCTTTTCCATGCCATTAGCAAAGTACGTATGAGCATTATGCTGATACAGCAGCATATATAAAGTTGCAGTTTATGGAATATACTAATTCCCCCATCTTGAATGCAAGACTTCAGTGTTACTCAATGGTCATCTAAGTTGCAGGCAAAGGGTTTTGTGAATGTACATTCAAAGGCAGTCAGACTATGTTGTCAGCACCACTGAGCATGAGAACATATGGACTCAGATGGTGAGTGAAGGTATAACTAAGTACTGCAAATAACAAAGGAAAAAAGTGGGGTTTTTTTACTGTGTGATAGTGGTACTAAGATGCTTATTAAACCTTTTTTTTTTTTAAAACTTCTAAATTCTAAACAAATTCAGCATCACCATTCATCAAAGTTTTATTTAAGTTCCTTTCTGAAGGCAAAGTGACTTGCATTATCTACACTTAAATTATTCTTGATTAGGTGGTTTGAGCTACAGTTGAACATGAAGAGCACCCCGCTTCCTTGCAGGTGAGGTATGAGCACAACTGCCTGGAGGAGTGGGCAGACATGCTGGGAAAAAGTACACGGGAAGTTTATTCTGTGTCTTCTTTTAGTGCTCATCTTTGGGCTGGAGTGGTGGAACCGGGAATGTTTTCGCAAGGGAGCAGCTAGATGGCAATTAATTCCTTCTTTATTTGAAGTATGTATTGGAAGCACCAGATTTCACATTAAATACTGGTGAAGAAAGTGTTCTGAAAAGCGTGTTTATCCTTGCTATGGATAAGGATCTATGGATCCTTGCTATTCATATGAGTAAATGCACTTTTTCATATTGCTTGGTGCTTTCTGTTTCCTTGACTTAAATTGTATTTCTGGAAAATCACTAAAATGTGAATTTAGACTATCTTGCTCTCTGGCTTATAGATAAGAGATGAATGGTTTTTAATATATATATTTTTTTTTTTATGAGTTGAGCCTGGAGTTTCTTGTGTATTTTGGAAAGACACTTGAAGTATTTTCCCACTTGAGCAACAGGAGCAATTTTTGCTCTGCTTGCTTTGTTATTTCTAAGTTTATTATAAATCCTGCATCTTAACTGAAGAGGTGAGATATTGTGTATCCTTGTAACTTAGCATCTCTTTAATGTTTAAATTAAATAGATGAAGCTAACAACAACTTCTTTTTCAGGAGTGCTCTCCAAAGCAGGATTCAAATAAAACTTTTTACCTTTGTGTGTGGAAAAAGCTTTAAAATTCTAAGGTAGATGAGGTACTGCATCTTTAACAGAGATGAAGCTGTTTGTCTGGTTAAATGTGTTAAGGGTATTGTACTATGCTTGTATTCTAAAATGAGTAAGCAGTACATTAAATCAGATCATACTTCAAATCCTAGTCTAGGCGAGGCATCAGTTGCTCAACTCCATCTCTTTTCTTGTTCTGCCATTTCATTAATCTCTTATCTTGCTGGGTTTATGGGATGAAATTCAAAAACCACAAAACATTTTGAACAGAAGTATGAGGCTGCAGCATGATAGAGAAGCCAATGAATAAGTGGGGGGAAGAATAGTATCCCACTTTTGATAAATGAAAGGCTTTGGTGAAGGCTAGCTGGTATTATTTCAGAACAGTTACTGGAATGTGGCAGTAGGTAGCCAAATCCTTACCTGCTCTCTGTTTATAAGCAGCTGTATTAGAAGAGGAAGAATCTGTCTGGAATTTAATAATGAATAGAAACATGATTAAAAAATGTTGTGGTCACTTCAGGATTGATGCTGAGAAGTGGTTGTAGGCTCATCAGGTGAGTTAAACAATGTGCGACTTGTTTTCATGTAATAATAGAGCACTGATGTTAAGTTTTAAAGAAATTACATTATGCTAGCATTGGAGGATTCAATGTTTAATTTGGTATCTGGTTTCTTTCATCATGTAGAAATGTAAGGCATTTTCTGGCCATATGTAAGTCAGAGGCTAATAGATACCTTACAGGGAAACCACTACTTAGGACTAAAGGTAGCACACTGGGAAACATAACTTCCTCTTAGAAAGAAGAAAGCTGTTGGTATCTCTACCACAAAATGTTCTTCTCTTAGGAATATCAAGAGGCAGGGATTTATCTGTATGGGACGTAAACCCAAATAGAGCTAGGAATAAATTAAACTCGACTGCAGTTATGGAATATGAATGTCTGCATGAGGAGATACCTGAAGTAGCAGTTAAAATTTGTAACTTCCTTGAATCTAAAATAGCATTCAAGTGGAGTCAGTAGGTAAATGGTGAAATTTGAAGTACTTAATTTCCATGAAGGCAGTGGGTATTTGTCTTGGAATCTGCTGCACATTTTTGTGATTTTCAAGAGAAAAGGAGAAGGGAAAGGTAATGGTAGGCTGCCATACCACATCCCTTCTTAGACTTTTAGAGTCCTAGTGAGTAGCTCTGATGTTTGCTTTTATCATTACCTTTAAGGATCTTGTGATTTGTGTTCATTCATAGTAAGATGTTAAGTGGTACCTCTGAAATTTTTCTTGCTGTTTGGAAGAGCCATAAGCATTTAATCTTCAAGCTCAGAAAAACTTCATTACTTTGTATCATTTGTTTGGGCAGTCTTGGGTGCTAGAAGTTGAATTCACTATGTCATTGGAGGCTTAGTGAGTGCAGTGGGACTGGTTGTGTGAGTAAAGCTAGAGCACACCTAGTTTATTAAAAGTTGTAGAGTTAAAAAAGACATATAAAGATGAGAACTTTTAAGTTGATGTTATTATGTTGGTACCAGTCTCTGTTCAGCCTCTCAGAAGGCTAGCTTATGATAGTGACGGGGGCAATGTCAATGCATTGGAGTACAGTGATGCTTTGCAAAGGGATCTTGGTTGGATGAAGAAATGAATGGGCTGACAGGAATCAGGGGTATGTCCTAAGTCCTGCCTACGTCCTGGGAGGAAATAACACCCTGCATCAGGACATACAGACTGGAGACTGGGAGCAAAGCTGGCTGGCAGAAGGACCTGAATGACCTAGTGGAGAGCAAGTTGAACATGATTCATCTGTGCTTTTGTGGCAAAGAAACCTGACCACATATTGAATTGCATTAGCAAGAATGTAGTCAGTGGATTGCAAGAAGTGATTGTTCACCTCTCTTCTGTGCTTATGAGACCGTATCTGGTGTATTGTGTGCAGTTTGGAACTTACCAATGTAAGGTACTGATATACTGGAGTGAGACTAGCAGAATGTAAGGAGAGGATGAGAGAACTGACATTGTTTAGAGAAATGTTTGAAGGGGCATCTTCCTATCATCCACAAATACCTAATGAGAGAGGCTGTGGAGAAGAGCTGGACTCGTCTCAGAAGTGCATGAGGATAGGATGAGAAGCAACAGATAGAAGCTGGAACATAGGAAATTCTGCCTAGACTCTGGGAGAAAAAAATACCATTATAGTAGTCAAACATTTAAATGGATTGACTAGTGAGATTGTGGACTCTGTCCTTGAACGTGTTCAAAACTGAACAAGTTCTTGAGCATCCTGCTCTCATTGGACTCTCTTTGAGCAGGAGGTAGGGCTAGAGGCCACCCAGATGTCTCTTCCTACATGATTTTGTATTTCTAGTATAAGCTTGGTTTTTCATTACTGTTTTTCCATTTGTGAGGAAAGGAGACAGAGGCCCCAACTCTGTTGCCACACCTGGTAAACTTTCCCCTGTAAACAAATTGAAGAATTTTAAAATAGCCTTTTCCTTTTTACTTCAGGAGTTTCCACTGTTGTAAGACAATAATGAATGCTCTTCCTCCTCAAATCAGAGGCTGGGTTTTTCTGGTAGAAGAAAAGCTGTCAGGTTTTTTAGGTTGAAGTTTTGGGTTGGAAACCTGAAGGCAGAACAGATAGGATATCCATAATGATTCTTTAAGCTGCATTTCTTTGAAATGTGAAGGTGATCTTAACTTTAAAATAGTTGTTTGTGAGATCCTTTGTATGTTGCCAGAAAGAATTTTGTCTACTGTGTATTTCAAGTCTTGCCTATGATTTTAGGCAAGACAAAGCTTAGACCTGTTTCCTATAATCAAAAGGTTATTGAAATTAAATTACAGTGCATCTTTGGTTCTTAATTCTGTCTCTGTTGTGTTTGGTTATATCTTCCAGTTTGTACTGGAAAATAGTGCAGAATAGATATTTGCCTTCAAACAAGTTTGTCTCTAAATCACATTTTTGGTAACTGCTTATCATTCTCACTTCTAAGGTGATCTTTCTGAATTATTAGTTTGCTTATAGTTTTACACATTTATGTAAACCATGTAGCTGTTTCTCAGCTATAATACCATTGTAGTTTTAGGATCAGTATTTATGTAGATATTAATAAGCACTAATATTATGAATATTACTTAAATCTATGATTTAAAATACTTAACATAAAATGTTGGTGATATTTGACCAGACCTGTGAGTTGGCCAAGTACTGGTAGTGGGAATATCTGTACAGGGAAGGCAAGGTCTGCAGCTCATTCCTATGGTCAGTTAGTGGCATTTCTACGTGTTAACATGTATCCATTTGACTCCCAATTTCTAGTGGATGGTCTACATATCAGTTGGCAGAATCCTAAAGATTTTGGAAGTAAGTGGAAAACAGAGAAAAAAAACTTGGTCTTCATTGGGCTCAGGCTTATTTGATTGCCTTTGGTAATCTCCTAAAAACCTGAGGACAGAAAACAGCCACTGGTTACAGAGCTGGGTTAGTCGGTTTAGGATTAGGGGTTTGGCTGCATCTACCAGATGGTACCCCTTGACCACAGCTCTTCATGGACCTAAGAGACAGTAGGAATTGGCCAATCCTTCAACTTTCCCAATCTCCCATTCATTCTTCTGTGCTTGTTTCCAGGAATTTGGCTTTAATAGGAAAGAAGTGTACGAGTCTTAAGGTTAGTTGATTTTACTCAGTATGAATTTTAAATAAAAATTAACGTTTTTATTGTAGTAAATTTGTGTAACTATAAACCACAAGAAATTGCTGGTTAACGGTTCAATCCTGAGATTTCTAATGGTCTGTCAGTTGCATTAAACGTTTTAAACTAGTGAAATACTTGGTGGAATTCTTCAATTATTCACCTGTCAAATGGTTTCTAGCTTGTTTCATAATCCTAGTTAGGATTGTTGTTATTGCTGTACTTCGTCACCTTTACACTAACAATTGCTGCTGGTATTATGTTGAGAAAATGTAATTTTTGGTTAAACTTTTATCATTAATATGCAGACTGTCTTTTTGTTTGTGACAAACTAGATAAAACTTTGCTGTGTTTAGATAAGGAAAAATAAGTGATATAGTTCTCCTATGGCAAAGAGTGTGAATTTTGAGAAATAGTATTCTATAAGGCACTCTAGGGATGTAGTCCACTTTTGTACTCCTGGCTTACTTAGCATTTTCCCTTCAGATTATTTCAGTAATAATTCTTGTAATATTTGCATTGGGAGCAATTGAATATGCTTGCCATTAGTATTACGTAAAATAGTATCTGCATAATAAAGCATCTCTTTGAGCAGCAAAAATTAACTTTGTTTGAGGACCAGATCTGTGTCTGTTACTCTAGTATGTTGTAACAGAATTGTCCTGAGGCCATGGATTTCTCCTCCCTAGTTTTTGAAGTGTCTGCACAGGGGAGCGATGTTGTGAATATCCCTGGCTACAAAAGAAGCTCCATTCAGTGTTTATGCGTTATTGAATGCTGTAAAACTCAGCCAGTCGTATGGTGTAACTCTAGTTTGGCTATGCTTATGCCTAAGAGTGCTGAGCTCCTGCGGGCTATCATTCTTCTGTTGAAATGCTAGTAGGGGCTATCCTGTCTACCTCTGTTTTTACAGGTCATGTAGGAAACTAATTTGTGTTGATTATTTCATCATTTTTATTTATTGTTAGCCAGAAAGAAAAATAGTACATTGGGAAAGGAAAGACTTAATTGTATACATCTAGTTACTTCAGAAAATAAAGGTTTAGGGTGACATGCTTTCAGATTCTAAAGTATGTTTGTACAGTGTTTTATGAAGGGGGGGATGCCCCAAACCCAGAAATGCATTAGTCTGTATTTTACTTAAATTTGTTTTGAACTCAACTACTTTTATTTGTAGCTGAAAGTGAACTGTGAGAAAGTCAGGATGATACTGTGAAATAAGGTGGCGTATATAAATGGAAGTCATGATAGCTGTGCTGTATTTGCTCCCTTTTTGGAAACTCTTAGAGCCTTCATGGTGTTTAGGTTAGCCTTTCCACTTTGGAGTAAGGATGTCCATATGGGAGGCTAGTAGAGAAAACTGTTCTGAGCTATTTCTCCAAGACTTCAAGTTCTGAGGCTGCGAGTGTGTTAGCATAATCGATTTAAAAGGAGCTGAAGCCTGTGATTCCTTTATATGTAGTATTACTAGCAACCGAAGTAGGGTAGACCTACAGAAATGACTGCAAAACCTGCATCAAATGGTTTTAGGTGTTTGTAGAATGACCAATTGAAAGTACGGTTCAAACTTATTAAAGCATACGTTGTCTGAGGGGATTTTCAGTTGTTTTGCATCAGAGATGGAACTGTACATAAAAACCTAAGGAAAACATCCTCCATTCCTGCAAAACTGCTTGTTCGTGTAGGCCTACCTGAACTGTGTTATCCAGGAGTCACTTGCACTGTGCGCATTCCGATGTTGAGTATCCCAGTGGCACTGGGATTAGGTTTGGGCAATTCCTGCCCATGACTGATGCTGCTACATGCTGTAAGTATCTTGCATAATTAGACACGGCTTATGACTGCGTAGGGACCCTTACACCAGTATGAAGGAGAGCGTTACACTGTTATGTACGTGGCTTTCATGGCATGGTCTTAGCAGTTTAACCACGCTACCCTCGTTGAGGCAAGCAATGGTTGTATAACTGAACTTCAGGCTTATGCCAGCATAGCTGTGTCAGTTACACCTCTGTGTGTCCGTGACTGACGCAAGGATTATGTCAGAAGTAGTTCAGGCAGACGCTAGAGCTGAAGTTTCGAAACTTTGAAATTGTCCTAAGGCAGTGCCAAGAAGCAGTGTCACATTCCTCCTGCAGCCTGGTCTCTTCTTCCTGCTTTGTGCTCCTTTCTGACTTGCAAATCAGGGAGCTGGGTTAAAAGAAAGAACTTTCTTACTAAGATAGTTTTAATTCAGGTGTTTGCTGTGCAGCTGTATGAACACTTGCACAAAATTTTGCCCCTTCCTTTACATTAGTTCTGCCAGGACTAGGGGGAAAGTAAGACTTTGGCAGCTATTAAGCTGGCTTAAATCAGCATGAAAGTAGTGTCTTCTACGGGTTTTGGTAGAGTGATGTTTTAACAGCTGAACATGAGAATCTTATCAAGGTGCATTTAATGAATAAAACTTCGCTAAATACAAAAATTCTAGTCTGAGTCTATTACTGGTACTACAGAATTCACACAGTATTCACATTTGTAGTTCCTCAGATACGTTAAAATACAAATTGCGTGTTAGGAACAGTATATTGATAACTAAATGGCAAAAATTAGCATGCAAAAATAATCTCATATTTTTACTAAAACAGGCATAACTCTAGAAAAAATATGAATACAGTGAGATGAAATAGAATGTGAAATATGGAAGAACTTCAAGACAGGTATGGGTGGTAGGGTCGAAGAACCTGGGTTCGTTTTAAGATGCATTTCTTTGTGTTGACCTTATCTAGGAAAACTTTAATGTGCTTCAGACAAGACTTGTTTCCTCTCTTCTTGCCATGCCCCAAACAGTTGACTGTTTGACAGATGAGCAGTGTTCTGAGCTTTGAAGGTCAGCAGGAGCTCTCCCTGAGAATGCAAATGTGATGTGCTTATCTTAATTGGTAGTGCAGCATGTATACTTCCTAGCTGTGACTGTGGTAATTGTGATATTTCTGCTGCTCTTCTTAATGATGAACTCAGGCTTTGGCAGTGCACTTGATTCTAGCTTTTAAACTGGAGTGAGTCTGAAAGAATGCTTTGAAAGTATTGAAAAAAATATTTAACATCCCTCCTGCTTTGGTAGTTCTTGTTGATTTTTTTTTTTCCCTAGTCACAAACTTTACAGGTCTCAATATTTTTGAAATTGAATTTGCTACTTTGCTGCAAGACAGTGGCCTGCACTTGTCTTCTTAGTAGAGTGATATATCCTGCCTTTTTTGTTCTTTTCACATTTCTGGCAAAAGTATGAGCTAAGCGGGTGCAGCATACTTATCGTGAGCTACTCTGGGGTGGGAAAGGGTTAAGAAGATAGTGTTGGCTTGGGAAGAAGTAAGGCCAGGGAGATGAGACAGTTGACTTCTTTGACAGCAGCTGAGGTGGTGACCTTTTTTATTTGGATCCTCCCTTTCTGGTGTACCAGTGAAGGGGAGAGAATTGAATCGTTTGAACTAAGTTGAGTGAGTTAGTGGTATCATAGCAAAAGAGTATAAGAAAATAATGTGGCAATTATGGCAAAACAAAATAACTTTGTTTGCAAATTGGTGGATAAATATTCAGACTTAAGAATCAATTTGGTTTTGTTTAAATAATTGTTTAATGGAGTAACTGATACTGAAAGGTTGGAGTATTCTGGTCAACACATGGCCTTTTGTAAAAATAACATTATATGAATTTCCTTATGATAGTTAATCAGATGATCCTTTTCTGTAACTCTTGAGGTATGCTCATGCAGGGTTTCGGTGTAGAGTAGGGTGGTTGTGGTAGAAAATAAAATGGGGGTGGGAGGTTAGAAGAGTTTTACGAGACATTAGTAACTTAGATGAATTTTGCTAGCATGACTGCAGGCTAGGGTGAATTATTTCTTAATTTGGATTATTAAATATTGATCCATATAGTGACAGTATAAAATGTTTGAATTTTCCAATGTATGTATAAATTGTAGCTATATTAAAGTAGTTACTTTTTAACATACCTAAAGTCTAATAAAAATTTATTTATTACTAATTTACTTCATAGAAGAGTCAAACAATTTTTAAAACTTCAGTCTGAAAGATAAATTGAAAAAATATTTTTTTTCATGATTGGGAAGTAATTAGTGATAGAAAACATTTTGTTTTAAATGTATGCTCTCACTCACAAGCTCTAGTCGACTTTGTTCTTGGCTGATAAAATTCTGGAGAAATTTTTCAACTTTACTCCTTAATCTTTGCTGAAATCTTGGTTAGTATGTTCTCTAATGTTTTTGTCACTTGTTAAAATTTGTCCTTAATGTGTAAGTTGCTAGTCTCAAAGCACTAAGTGGTTACAGAGTTTTAATACGTATCTGCTTTTATTGCAACTAGACTTGTTTATCTGTACACGTAATTCATCATTCATGTGTGTGTCTTTCCAGGTTATGGTTTTTCTATTGGCTTTTTTGTTTGTTGTTGTTGTGTTTTTGTTTTGTTTTGTTTTTTTTTGTTTGCTAGAGTTTTCTGTGAGTTTTCTGTAATAATAAAGTAGATAAACAGGTAATAGTAGTACTTTATCCCGCATAGAGTATGTTTCTCTTAAGTTGAAGGAAAATAGTCTTAAGGATCTATAAAATCAAACTCCAGATAGTGAATTGCTATATGGAATAGCAGGATTTTGTGTTGGTGTGTGAACAGTTGTTCAGAAGTAATCATTGGGGTTTAAATTCCAAATCTAATTCTGTTTAAGGTGTTTTTTTGTTGTTGTGTTTGTGTATGTGTTTTTTTGGTTCTATAAGTCCTCATTTACCATTTCAGCCTGTATGCCCAAAGATACCTGATATGAATTTTGCACGTGGTATCTGAATATGTAAGGTGAGACAGATACACTTAGAACATACAAGTAATAACTCATTTTGACACTATTTTTTAGAAAGCAATGTGCTGAATTGAAGCTATTAATATTGCTAATAATTTATTTTCTTTTTTTGTTGTGACTAAAAAAGTTTAAAATGTCATCTGTATGCTAATGGATGCATAGTGGAGAATGTGGCCTGTTATATTTCTTTAGAGTAGTTCTGTTATGTGGAGATCAAAGGTCTAATGTTAAGATAATGTCATGGGTCAAGCAAGTAGAGCTCGTTGGTTCTAGAATAACCTCACTTGAAATGTCTTTTTTGTATGCCATTATCATCTGATACTAAACAATGTCTTTTGTAGTCATGGCTGACATGGAAGTGTGAGAGATTGTTTTTGGGTTTTTGGGTACATTTGTTGTGTCTTTTTCTTCCACTCAAGAGAGTTCAATGCATATGTCAATAACTGGTGGGCATGCAAGTAAAAAAAAAAAAAAAAAAAATTTAGAAACATCTTATTCTTGCATTTTTGGTTAAATCTACCAATCTCTACCCATACATTGTCAGCTCTGACAATAGGCTAATTTTTATGCTGATTACTTGAGGTTAACTTTTTTCTGGTTGTCTATTTAATGAAATAACTGTAGAATTTGGAGGCTTTTGAGAAAGCATAAAAAATTCTGATGCACTTGTAATTCCTACTTCTAAAAAAAAAGGCAATTTCATCTACCCTCAGTCTTCAGAAAGTAGACTTCTTGAGATAAACTTGGAACATATATCTATAAAACAAAAGTAAATATATTTATAAAAATAGTATTTTGCATGTAGGAAAGAAATGTTTAGAAGTGCAACTTTTATCTTGTCCTAATCTGCTGCAGTGGCGTTATGTTACATATTTGTCTTGGCTTTCTTTTTGCTTTTTATCTTCCGTGAAGAAAAAAAAAATGATGATTTTTTAATTTTTTTTTTAAGAATGAAGGTGCTAGATTAGTAAAGAGGATAATAGGCCATGAATAACACATAAGCAAAAGTTTTTTTTAAAGGCAGATTGGAGAAGAGAGAAGGAGATGGCATTGAAGGCTCAGGAGAGAGGGTGGACCCAAGTGCAGAAAGAAGGCAGGCCCCTCTGAGGGGCTTCTTGTTAAGGCCTGTAGACTATGGTGAATAAAAAGAACAGAAGAGCTTGTTGTCTGCTGAGAGGAATACTGCAAGGTCCAGAACTGCTTGCTAAAAATATTTTAGTAGAAGTGGAGAACAGGAGTGTGGTAATGGCTTCCCAGTGGCAGAACTTAGTCTTCAAAGTTTCTACTGGATTGAATTGTGCATGATAGACAAGGAAGATGCTCAGATATAAAACCATACAGTGATAATCTAGATTTTTTTTTTATTTCTTAAGAGGAAGAAGGCAAAGACAAGTCAAAATATTACTGATCAGTAGCTACTGTGATAAATGTGGCTGAATATCCAGTCTTTGGGAGATGCTAACAGAATGACTCTTCATGAGGATTGGTTCCTTTGTGTCTCTCTAGAGATAAGGCTTTTGTAATGGAAGAAAGTGCCGTCTATGAATCTTCACCTGATGTTCTGCCTCACTCTTAGTTTCATCTCCACAAGGCAGAATAAAGTTTGGCAAGCATGACCACAGCAATGCATAGAGTCTCAGTAGTTGGGATGGTCTGAAAGATGACAAATCCTTTGATTAGAGCCCTAGTGTGAAGCAAGGCATGCATTTAAAAAGAGAAAAGGGTATGCATAATCTGTCTAGAATATGAAGAAAACAGATGAGGGAATAGCATCATGCACTGTGCAATATGTTGCACTAACACTCCTTTCTCTCCTTTTTTTTTTTTTGTCAGTCTTGATCAAAATAATCTTCAGGTGTGATGGTGGGAAGTTCTGCTGGTGTAGTGTTGGACTTGTAGATTCTTAGAAGAGGATTTTGGTGTTGGTGGAGCATTTTCATGTTTGTGAGAAATGCCAGTGGGAATTGTGTTGTTACAGAATTTAACTTCTTTGAGATGATGGAAATAAGCTGCTAGTAATGGCATAGCTGGTATTTCAGGAATTGCTAGCCCAGTGATTTAGTCATCAAATGGTTACTGAATCAACAGGACGTGATGCTATTTTAGGCTTGTTATGGAAATGTTGTGAGGTCTTTGTAGAACTGCTTCTGGAAGATCTTGTGTTGTGAGATCACGAGCTGATTGATAAATTTGTGCTGAGATCACTGGTGTCATTCCTTTGGAAAACTCTACCATTGGTACCATTTTAGAGACAGCTCAGATTATTACGGTGGAGACTAGCACCTCCAACAGAACAAACCCCTAAAGTTAAGTAGTTTTATCCAATGTGATCCTCATTAAGGGGAAATATTGTAGGAAGACACTCCAGATTTAATTGAATGAATAATCAGTACTCCTAAATATTTGTTATTGCTCTAGGGATGAAGGAAAAAGCAAGAACTGGCAAGGTGAAGCTGGAAAGTCTTATCACAATAGTGTGAAAAAGGTTATTCAGCTATGTAAATAGAATATGCATTTGTTATATAGAAGGCATGGTAGAATTTTAAGTATGAACCTGAAATTAATCCTTACGCTGAAACAGTATAATAGTCTGCTGTTTTTTCTCAAGGTTCTGTACAAAGGAACTAAGGGTATAGAGGTAGCTACAGCTGCAGTAATAAAAGCAGTCATCTCAAATGGAAGAACTGACTCTTGAAAGAGACTGAGCTTAGCAGTTTTGTTTGTTCTTTACCAAATTTATGGAGTCAGGAAGAATTTGTTGTGAAAAACAGTGTGGTACTGAGTGAAACTGAGTATGAGTGAATATCTGCTTTAAGTAGAAAATAAAAGTGAGCTGCAGCATGGTTAACTGTACATTTTTGGCATTGAAATTCATCCCTTTTGTTATTGCTTCAGTCCTTAAGATAGAAAGTTGTGGCTTGACTTGCAAAGAACAAGAACTTCTGATGTTAACTTGGAGCTTACCAGATGAAGCTGATGGAGAGCGGGAGAACCTGAATAGACCTTAGAATTGGCTGCATTATCTGAATGGGTAGCTTTGGTGACTCATTAACAATATTGATTATTTAAAGCAATGTGCTGCTTTGTGAACTAAGGTAATGCACATGGGCAGTACCTCTGAGAAAGCACAGTGCTGTCACTGAAGAGGACAAGAACTTCCACAGGGAGTCTTGCTGGGACCCTGTCACTTGAGCCTTGTGTCATGCTGCCATGGAAGAAGGCTGGATTTGATCTTGGGTTATGTTGGTTGTCATGTATTTTCAGTGAGTGCAACAGTGTTCATGACACTGATTCTGAGATTTCATCTAAATTCTTTTAGGTCGCACTAGTTAAGTGATCATGGGATGTCGAGTGGAGAAATTTAAAAAAAAAAAAAATCAGTATGGTGAGATTAAAATGTCAGCTCGTTTAGAGCAAAATTAGGGCTGAAAAGAGACATGAGTGTAAATACTATGTTTTGTATGGGGATAAATGCCAGAGATACCAAGAAACCTGTTGAAGCTGGGAAACAGTACTGTCATAGGAGGGCATAAACAGATTGTAACGACCTAAACTGTACTTTAGAAAGCTTTTAATGATTGTGAGGTTGTAGAATGAGCTGCCAGTTGGAATAGTGAGAACAAAAAACTCTTAAAAGGGGGAGTGGAAAGCTTAGAAGAGGAATGTGTTGCCTGTGATTGAGTTTGAATTCAGAGAGGGAGTTTCTAACAGTGCCTGGCTGTTGGGGAGGGCTGTCACACTGGGACAGTTTTGTCCTTATGCTGCTCAGTGTTAGAGAAAAAAAGCTTTGAAAGACAACTGGTTTTGTTGCTTTCTAGTCAGGCAGCTTGTATGAACAGTAGCAGGAAAGAAGATAAGTCTAAAATATATTTAAAAACATTTAATCAATTTTATTAATAACTTCCTTTCTCTGATGTCTTAGCTCAGATAACACAAAATCTGATGCTGAGCTTTAAACAAAAAGCTAGTTTGTCGATATAAACGAGTAAAATGGAACCATTATGTTTAGGATTTCACTGGCTTTTGAATTCAGATGTGCATGGTGCCTTCTTCATTTATAGTGTTGAATCTTTGGTTTTGGAAGTGTGGTACTTGGCCTCAACTATGCAGTTACAGGTGCTGACTACTTGTGTGGCTTGAAGGGTTTTTATCAAGTTCTAAAGACAAGTGTGTGTGACTATGGATACAAAAAGTTTGCAAATCACTGTTGGATTAATTTAGTGAAACTTTTAATTATGGCCTTCTGCATGGTGAAACTTTCACTTTGATTTTAATTTGTGACCATCTAGTCAGAAAAGCACTTTCTTTGGTGGGGGGAACTGCATAGAACATGTACATGAAAGAAGTAGGGGCAGTCTCCCAGCTGTTATTCGTTGAATTGTGCATCCTTAACAGCTCACATCATTCATTGGTAGATCCAAGACCCAGCTGATGGAAACCATCAGCTCTATCTGATTTAACTCTTCTTCCACATCTCTCAGCAACCAGGTTTGCTCTGAGGAAGATGCACAGGCCTTTTAGGCATAGAACGAGGCGGGACAATTTTAAGGGACCTGGGAAGTTGATATGAGTTAAGGAAAAAAAAAAAACAAAACCAACCAAAACAAACAAATAACACTACCACCAACATAGGATTCAGGGATGTTGGTATTGCAGTCTGCACATGGTATACAGAAGTAGCAGGATGGACAAACCTGTAGTTGCTTACCTTTAAAATCTTCATGGTATATCTTTTTAAAAAGAGATGCTGCTTTGCATCCCCCAGAGATATTTACTGTCTGGAAGATTTGTATGAGTTCCACTAACACTGCTTTCTGGACTTGGAAAGCTGATTCAGTGGAAGGAGTAGCTCTGGCTAAACACGTCTGAGAATCAGTTTTCTAGAAAACATATGTTTTTTCAGAATCAAAATACAGTGTTTTTATTTTGTAGGCAAGTTGATATGGGGTGTGAAAATGTTGAGGAGGTTCCAATTATATTCAAGTGTATAAATAAATTGTACCTTACACCTAAATATTCAAGATAAATGTGATCTTAAGCAAGATTACAGTATTCTCTTTAGGTTGTCATATTGTTTAAAAATAGTGAGCATTCCATTTGGAAAAGTCTTTCTGTATTGCAGTAAAAGTGAAAATCATCTATTACTAATAAAATTGTGCTAAACAAGAAAACTCAACAATGTGTAACTCGGTCAGTTTAATTTTATAGTTTAAGATCATTCAAATTAATAGCTGATTTGAAACATGATCTTTTAAAAATGTAATCAACTTAAAACTTCAGATACTACATTTCTGGGTTGCTTTGCTTATTTTAGTGATAGTATAAGTCATGTTGAAGTTTCTAATGCTTCACAAATAGTCTGTTTTTAATGAAGTAAAATTCTAAGTGGAAGATAGTTATTCACTTTAGGTACTATATTTTTAATTTATTTTTAACTGATATTCTAAAAATGTAAAATACCATATTTTGGGGGAAGTCTGTCTGTCAAATGCTTACTTATAATTCTTTGTTTCTCTGTTTATTTTTAAGACGAGCAAAAATCAAATTAAAGTAGATCTTGTAGATGAGAATTTTACAGAATTAAGAGGAGAAATAGCAGGACCTCCGGACACACCGTATGAAGGCAAGTAGCATTTTTGTGTATGCAATCATTGTACACTTTTACGTGTCTTCAGATGCTTTGTAAAATTAATTAACAGCATAAAAATGTCAAACTACATGTTTTAAAATAACCTGATTTTTTTTTTTTTTTTCAAAAGCACATAAAAAAAAAAAAATAACCTGCCTTGAAAAATATTCAATTTCTGTGTTGCCTGAAGACAGATCTGCTCCACAGTAGGGTAGGCTATCCCAGATCAAGGGTTAATTTACAGGCGTAAGCTGTGCAATGTAATTAGTATAGTTCTGATTTTGTTTATTTACTGTCTTGACAGCTTAAGCTCCTTAGCCATGAAGCATCCAAGAAACTGAGCTTCAGAATCTAGTGTAATTGTGTATATGTACTTCTGTTGTCTAAAGTGTTGGTCATTGAAAGACATGTTCTATTTTTCTACCTCAAGGAGACATGCAATTGGAAATTAAATTTGGGATCAGTCTTGGGGAACTCTGTAGTAGAATTCCATGAGTACAGCTCTCTTCAAAAATTACACCTTATTGACTTTCTTGTTTGTTAAAGATGATTCAGTAACAATACATCTCTTCAGTCTGGAAGAAGCAAGATACGTTATAGAACCTTTAACAGAAGCTAATATAGCATACTTCATTAGAGATCCCAAATTAGGCAATTGTGCTGGTACTTGTAAACTTTCTGTTTGTCTGTAATATATCTGGAGCTGGCAGACACACCTATTAAGGCTCATTGATAAATGAGGATTTTTTTTTTTTTTGCTTTAAAATGTTTGTCTATTTATTTATTGTTACTTTTAAATGGTGTTTGATTCAAATTTTCTATGCCAGTTATGTACTTTCAGTTGAATTTGGACTGCCAATTAAAAAAAGTGACAAGGAATGTTAGAGGCAAAGAAGTTGTTTTGTTGGAAATGAAAACAATTATCCCAAGTTTTCAGTTGCTGCAGTTTCCCCATCTTTTGGGGCTAGGAGTGTGTCTTGAGTACGGTCCAGAGACCAGACATGTGCTGTTTATCACTATTTTGAAAAATAAATTCTCATTAAGTGGGGAAAATACCTGAAAATTGTTGTGTAGGTATGGGTGTATATGCACTCAATAGTGTTAGTGGCTACTGGTGAAAATCTGGTGGTTGCATCTTCACAAAGGTGGACCTTCCTTGTGATTGCTTCTCTGGGCTAGGAGCTGCTGGTGCAGCAGTATTTGGACTTGGGAACAGGGAGGGAGTCTCCCCAGTGCCCCTTCCTGTCCCCATCTGGAGCCCAAGGCAGATACGGGGTGAGGAAACAGCTTAACAGAGGCTGACACTGGAGAATATTGAGCAGGCGTAGGAGGTGTCAGAAGCTATAGGAGATAAGCCTGGAGGGGAGAGAATGGAAAAGGAGAAGCCTCTGTAATGGTAAGGATGCTGTGTTCCAGAAGTGAGTCCCAGAGTTCCTCTGCTGTCTAGCAGGTAATAGCATTCCCCCCAGCCCCATGTCTCTGTCCTCATCTCATCAGTCACAAGTGTTTAGCTGGCAGAAGATAATGTCTGGACAGAAGACAATTTATTCAACTTAAATTGTCTTCAATTTAAATGGAGAACTGTGATGTGGGCCTAAAATACATAGTGGTGCTGGTGACCAGTTTGGAAGTGAGTAGTGTTTAGTTCTTTTGCAAATATAGTTGGTCTTGTAAAAAGAAATCTTGCGTACAGATGTTAACATGGTACAAAATTAAATAATTGGATACTAGGAAAGATCTGAATGGTGGGGGAGCATGTTAGTTAGTTTTTGGGGGTTGGCGTTTGTTTTTTTCCCACTCAAACAGAACTAATCCTCTTTGGGCAAGTTAGTTTGTCATGGCTGGACATTTTTTTTTCCCCCTCCAGGTCAGCATTACCTTGGCTTACAAAGTAAACCTTTTTTGAAGAATGTATTGAGATTTATTTGAAATGAAAGATGTATTCATGTGTCACAGAAATTAAAAACTGTATAGCAGTTCATGAAGAGGATAGAGAAAAAGATTTGAATGCCTATGTGCAGAACTGGGTTCTGTGTGATGCTGAATAATTCAGCTAGATCAAAATTTCAAAAGCTGAGCATTGTGTGTTTGCATGCTTAGCACACCCTGCTAATGAAAATCATCAACGTGTGTTTAGTGTGGAATTGATTGATACGAAATGCATGCATTCTTACATACATGAGTACATTGAATGCTGAGAATATAGTAAATATCCCTTTGGGGGAGCTAAAACTGTGTATTTTGATTGTGGCAGGGATCTCATGGAAAAGTAATTTGATTGTATGCTTACGTTAATCTAGAAGGTATGTGCGCCAAGGAGAAAATGAGTTACTGCCACCCCAGTTTCTGGCATTTCCTGACACTTGAGTAATTAACTTTGCGATGTTAATACTTTTGTAATACAGCTTTATGCATTTATTCCCTTATGGAATTACAAAGGGCTTGCCAGTTGGTGTAGTTTACGTGTTATGACTCACGCAGTAATGCGTGCTGCGTAAGTATTGACTGATCTGCTGTCATCTGTAGTCTGAAAAATGACATGGCAAGAAGTGTTTTATGAAGAAAAGCTAATTAATGCAGTAGTTCAGGTCAGACAATTCCATGATACAGGAGGGAATTCTAGGACTATTGGGAAGTGAAAGAACAGTAATGTTGTTTTTGTTGACTGCAGTTGGTGAGGTATCTGAAAACAAACTGCTACTGCAAAGTTCTTTTATAGGTGATGTTGGGATGTTAAAAGTATGACTGAGAGGAAGCATGCCATCTATTGTTGGCAGATTTTACAGCTTTTATTTTTTCTTTCAGTAGTGTCAGCTCATATTGATCAATTTTCAGAATATTGCAAGAGACAACTTTGAATTGAAATGTGTTTGCATCTTGTGTTAACATGTCTGTCTGGACAGAGGACCTTTGACAGTCTGGATTAATGGCTACTGGGTTTTACTTGATTCAAGAACTTTTCAGTAGATAGATTTTTTTAGTTTTGTGTTTAAACCCTGTGCAACTGTTGTATTAATTTCATGCCAAGCTCACGTGAGCCACAGTAATTGCAAAATTTATAAAAGGGTATTTCTTCAAGGAAAATAATTAAAACTTTCTTGTCAGGCATATGCTCCCATAGTACAGAAGGAACACTCTGCCTTTACTGTTTAATTTCATCTCAGGTGTTACACGGCATAAAAAAGCCGGACTTAATGCATACTCTTCTTAAAAAAAAAAAAATCTGTTGAAGTGTTGGTATGGAAAAGTTAGTATGTTAATCAGTTCCATTTTAAATGTAGTATTATGGAAATTAATATCCAGATTTGTTCGGTTTAAGTCTTCACCTCTATATATTAAACTGTAAACCTCCATGCACTACAGCAATACTGTATGAATAATATCAAATCATTATTCCCTGCACTTTTAAAATCTTTCAGTCTTGGGTACATTCCAGGCGGAAAAAAATTGGATGAGTAGCTTCTGATGTAGAAGGCTGGAATAGTATGCCTTTTAAAAGCAAGTTTTAATAGTAATCAGAAATGGTAATACCTAAGGATGCGTTTTATATTACCTTACAAAATGGTGTGACAGTAAAATCATACAGGGACTGATGAAATTTTGCGGTCCAGGAACAGTGGAATTGTTTAGTTTCTTAGGAAAAAGTGTTGCTGAATTACACTTCAATACAGACAAAAGGACAAGCAAACTTACTTAATTGTAAGGCTTTGATGTATGTACCTTCAAAAATTTCATCCATTCTGTCCTGTAAGTGGACAAGATATCAACTTGGACATGAACTATTATCATTTGAGATATATTGGCATTTCCCCTATTGCGTTTTCTGCTAAATTATCTCAAGTTACTCTGTATTATTGAGAAAAAACAGCTGTAGAAAACAGTGCAAAATACCAAACTAATGTTAACCAGTTTCAGGTGTAGTGTGTTAGACTGCATTGCATTTTAAAATTGAGAGGTGTTAGTAGCTGCTAACATGCATTTTGGCACAGATAAAAAGGCGCCATAGACTATATAACTGTTCAGAGTATTCCTTTGAGTTTTTTTTCTGCCTGTGAATCCTGCTGCCTGTACTGAGACTAGTTTAGGCCTGGTTTTGTATAGAGTGATTTGCAAAAGGGTAAAGCACTCTTGAAATCCCAAAGGAAATAGATTGCAGATACTTCAACTGGAATTAAAGGAAATTTATAAATTGTAACAAAGTAGATTGAAGGGAGGGAAAAGGTTTATTTTTGAAAGAACAGTGGCAATATGAGGAAAAAGATTGCAAGTGAAGAGAAATGCTTTTAGTTTCTATAAAAACTAAATGTCTAAATTTGTGTATCTGTTCTGTTATACTCTGTCATTGAACCTCTGCTGGCAAATGACTTTCAGTGGGTAGGCAGAGATAGTTTGAGATCCCTCTACAAGACATAAGTAATTATAATAAACTTGAATGTTAACAAAACAATAATTAAAATAGACATAGGTAATGATACTGTAACAGGGAGGAAAAAAATAAGAAATGTTTAGAAATGGGGCAGTAGAAAGTGATTCTATCCACCAAGCTCAGACTGTCTTATTGCATACTGTAATCCTATAAACTATATTAATAGTACCAGTATGTCAAAGTGTTCACAGAACTGGATTTGAAGTAAATAATTTGACCAGTAATATAGAAGATAGTGGAAGTAACATTGGAGACTCTTCTTTTTATTTTTTTTCCTAAAGTGTGGGATCTTTTCTTAAAGTACTTAGTTGATTGTTCTTCAGCTCGAGAAAGCTTAAAATGAAATTAATTAATTTCAGTTCTGTAAATTAAAGATAACTTATTGGCATGAGGTATCAGAATAGGGTCAAACTAATGTAATAGCCTGTGTTTAGCCTGAACATTGAGCAGTGGAAAATTGCAGTGTTGTGTACATTTTCCTGTAGTGCCTAGTTTCCATTATAGCTAAGAAATTCTGATTTACATAAGCAAATATGACTTTATTAGATTGACTTTCTATGCATTTATTTATAAAATACGTGAAATCTAGAAATCCTGTCATTCTAGAAACTTAAGCTTTATTGTTATGAAAGACTAAGCCTGAGTAATGTGGTTTTTTTTGTTTTTAATTTCTATCTTGTTCTTGTTTTCTTTCTGAAGGCGGAAGGTATCAACTAGAGATAAAAATTCCAGAAACATATCCATTTAATCCTCCTAAGGTACTGTAAACACTTATTTTGATAAAATAATTTGGCTAACCAGTTGGTTTTGAGTATTCTTATTTATTTACTTGTGTGTAATCACTTTGTAGTACCCGTCTTCCATAGTTTTACTCTGCTCTCGACAGGCAGTAGAGCTCTCTTCTTCAGGTAGAAGTAATGCAGGATGTGCTTGTTTCCCAAGCTAAATGTGGTTCTTGGAGATACTCTACATCTAGTAAAACTATGGCTATTTTCTCTCCCTTTCAGTGTCATTGAAGAAATGCTGTGATAGATAATTATTGATTCCTTTAATTTCTTGGGCTCTATAAGTTATACTTAGTAGAGTCTTGGGTCTAACCTACAAAGTTTCTAGTAATAAAAAGTGAAGTGTACAGTTGTGTGACTTGAAGAACCAGTAGTGGTCTTACTGCAGCTCTGTTGAAGGAATGTGTAAAATGTGCAGATGAGCAATAGGCAAGAGAAACAGCTGTGACAAAGTCCCTCAGACATTTTTCAGAACTTACTGTGCTTTCAGCTTTACTGTATCTTTCTAGCACTTTAAGTTTGTCATCTCACCCACATATCTCCTAAATGGATCAATCTGAATAGTGTTCTCCCCAGCCACGTGCAGCTGCAAGTCTGTATTCCTGTGCCCCAATTAAATGCCTCCTTCAGTGGCTGTTTATGAATCAGCAGACTCCTGAGTTGTCTGACTCAGCTTCTTGATTGGTTTTCTGTTTGTCTGAAAGATGTCTCTGAACTAAGAACATGTTATAGATCCTAATAATTTTCACTGTAGTGCATAATACTGGGAAGAAACTGGGAGAGAAGAGGGAGAGGTGCCAGTAGCTCATAGCTCCTTGGCTTTTGCCCTTTGACTTCATTGAGGCTGGAAAAGACACAGAAAGGCTTAACAAAATGTCTGCTTATTTCAGTTCTTTTATCTGCATGTATTCTAGCAGGAGCTAAGATAAGGGGAGAGCTAAAACACGTCATAAGACACTGAAAGATGGGTTGATGGACCGTGGTTTAATTGCTGCTTTAGGGCCTGGTGGTTTCCATTCCAAAGCTTACAGACAGCTGTTAGAAGCTCAGTGCACTGTACCATAGCACTGCTTATTCTGGAGTCTTGAATTGGAGGCCTTTTTGCTTGTGTCTAGCCTTGCCTTTCATCTGAAAGATTTCTTTATCTTGTTCAGTATGTGCTTTGACAAGCATTGTTAGATGTCATTCACTGTGAGAAATTACCTGGTATTTACATGGTTTTTTTACATTCTCAAAGTGATGTAGAGAGCTGAGCTAGTTAATGAGTGGCTCAGCTGACATGATCTCTTCTGTCCTGGAAAGCAGAACTGTTATGGTCTTGTCTATTTATACACCATGATTGCACTGATTTTGTTGCACTGATTTTTAGTCGTGTATGTATACAGTCTTTGCTGTAGTGCTTGAAACATAACATGTTCTCTGCACTGATTTGCTTGCAGATTAGGGGCAAAAGTTGAAAGCTCTGTGCTACATGTAAAATGTTTGTTAGGAGTTTGGGGCAAGGAGGTAAAGATGAGCAATAGAGGGGCAGGTTAAAGTCAGTGGAAGGCAGGTAAAGTGCAACCTGAAACAAGGGTTTTGAAGAAAATGAGGGAGAAATTTCTAAGGGCGTGTATATATTCCCTTCAGAGGACAGCTTTAGGTTCTGATGCTTTTAAAAGAAAATACTGCTTTTTAACTTTCTCAGTGTGTTTTTAAGAACAAAGAGCCGAACAAAACAAAGCCAAATGGATTGTATTCATGCTCACAAAGCATGAATAAACTTAATTATAGTGTAAAAATATGGGCGTGGTCAATGAGTGAATGGTGGGACTAGATCCTTTCAATGGCAATGAAAAATAATTGTAACCCAGTTAGGTTTTTGTTGTTTGAAGAGCTTTCTACATAGGGTAATGAGACTGAATGGTTGTAGAAGTAGTAGCATCCACCAAGGAAATTTTTATAATACTTCTCCAGCTACCAACAGTTTAGCTGGACAGTGAGATCCAATGCCTGTATTAAAGAGTTCAAGGCTTTACTTCACTTTATTAAAAGTGAAGTTTTTAGCATTTACAATGTTGGAAGTTTTAAGCCTGCGTTTGACTTTCTGCTTATGTTGAAGCACTGATACTGCTGGAGGATATTTCTGAATGGCTTTGTGTTAAGCAGGGTTATGCACACATGATGACAGCATGTGGGAAAGCAGTTAGGAATGAGTTTGTCTTCAAATGGGCAGTAATTGATTTTGAGTAAAGCAAGGTTCTGTCTAACCAACAGCATTGGAAACGTGAAGCTTCCTAAAATAAGTGGTATCCCATATCTTAGTTCGGTTTTTTAGCTTGATATTTCCTAAATCAGCATTTCTTTATAATATTACTAGAAGTAGTGCATTTAGAATGTTTACTTAATACACTGCATTTAATAACCATTTTTGGTTTTAAAAATTGTCGTGTCTTCTAGGTGCGGTTTATCACCAAAATCTGGCATCCTAATATTAGCTCAGTCACTGGGGCCATTTGTTTGGATATTCTGAAAGATCAATGGTAAGATTCTGTGCAGATTTAAGCATGCAAAATCAAATACACCAGTGTCCTGGATATGAGGTAACAGCTCATGTTGCATTTCACTTGGCATTTTTAAATTGAGGTATCCTTAAAGCTTACAATATTTCAGTATAGTATTTTGGTTTGAAAAGATGTACATAAAATTATTGGCTGATAATTTTAGAAAGTACTAAGTAAATATATGCATAGAGAGCTTTTCCAAAAACTTTTACACTAGGGTTGGGGTGAACGTTTCATTGTTGATGTTTTGGGGTGCTTTTGTAGGAGTTTTAGTTCTTCTCCATTAACAAATGCTACCTATTGCCCTCTGAATTTTTTGCTTTCAGCCTCCTGAGGTATAAGCAGAAGAAAAATAAGTGCACTTCATTCTGATTCTTGGCTTCTACTTCCAAATTAAAAATTACTTCTCATAGAGCTAAAACAATATAAGAAGTGAGCCTGGGCATATAAAAAATAACAGCCCAGCAATAGGAAAGGGAGAAGAAGAGATTGACTGTTCTGATTCTGTCAGTTATCACTGGTAGTATGCTTTGCACCTCTTTAAACCAGTTGACTTTTAGTCACTGGTCAAGTGCCAATTTTTGCTTAATGTTACTGAAAAAGTTTTAATAGCTGAAATCTGTGAAGTAGACCTGTGAGTGTCTGAATGGTAATAGCTGAAGTCATTGTTCATTATTCTTCCAAGTGATAAGTTTAATGTGGTTTGAAGATGATATGCACCAATTGTGTGATAGACATATCTAACATGAATGGAAATCCAACAGATTCAACAAAATTGTTTGTAATTTCAACAAATTCATTCAGACTGCAATTGGCCAGGCAGACATCAGTTGGGTTTGAAAGAGAAACTCTAGAAAAGAACTCTAGAGTTGAGGTCTTGCAGGTGACAGCTCCAGTGTATTCATCTTTTACAGGGCGAGAAGATTATACAAATCCTGTAATTTAGTGCAAATGGGATGAAACAATCATCATCATAGACTGTTGTCTTTTTCCCTTCTGGAACTGTATGTTTTTCCTTAGGGTCTGAGAGCACTTGATGTTCTTTCAGGGAGTGGAAACTTTCAGCATACATGCCATGGTACATGGTATAATTTTTCCATTAGTAAAGCCAGTGCACTTTTGTGCCTGCACCTAGATATTCATTCTTACCCTAGAATTATTCTGGAGACTCATGGTTCTTTAACTGTGCAAGTACAGTTTCCTGAGAGATCATACTCTAAATCAGATGAGTGAATGGGCCTGAGGTTGGCTGGTTGGTTTGTGTGTTGGGACTTTTTTTTTATTTTTTTGTTTGGTTCATTTTGGATTGTTTGGATTTTTTTTTTTCAAAACAAATTTTTGAGAGTGTTTTTAACAGGGATCACTTCACTGTTTTGAACTAGAGCACATAAACGTGCTCTTCCAGCGAGACATATTTCACTCAGGATAAGGTTTAAGTAGTGAGGGAAGGCAAAAATGCTTTATTTCTAGCACCAAAGGTCCTTCATGTGGGACTGTATCCCAGTGTCATTAACATTTTCCTGGGGAGAATTTATGCAAAGTTTTTAAGCACAGGATTTGTTTTTTTATTCCTCCTTTTGGTATTCCAGAATTACACTCTCTAGTTACTTTACTCATAGTCTTGAGGTCTGCAGCTTTTAACAAGTATCTTCAAGGCTGATCTTTCCACACTAAAGTCACCTCAACATGTTTCTCAAAATAGCATTTTTCCCTAGAAACAGTGAGGAAGTAATATAACAGCTATTTTATTTTTTTTTTTACATTTTCTTGTTATCTTCATACTACTTTAATGTATTTCCTAATTAGTGTTTTCTTTAAAGAAGGATGGATGATGTCGCTTCTGTAGGAATGGGCTGGGATTTGGGAGACCACATTTTGGTTTCCAGCCCTGGAGCTGGTCTTCTGTTGTCATTCAGTGTTGCCAAACATTGTGGCTTTGTCCCACAAAATTCAGTCTCCCCCCCAAAACTGCTGCTTCAAGAGTGAAGTAGTTTAGTAGCTTTTCAGATGAAAATTTCTGGCCTTTTCAGTGACTGATCAAACTACAAAGAGATAAAGAAATAATGAGCTTCAACTTTTTTTTTTTTTTTTTTGGAGAAGAGGAAGCTGTTATGGCTACCTCTGTCCTTTCATGTATGAAGGATTTCAGTATTTGTTAATAGATAAGCCTTTTTTCTAAGTAGGTTCTTAAAACTTCCTACGTCATATGAATGGCTAACATTGTTTAAGTTGTTTGTTGTTCTTCAGTATATGCTGGTTTAGCTGTTTAAACTGAGAAATGCACACATCCATATGTTTAAGTTTTTTGCATGTGTAGGTTGAACAACAGTTTGAGTAAAATTATAAACTTAGTTAGAAAGCAAACAAAAAACCCGAGCAGCATACCCCAACCTCAATTATTTAGTGGATTTCACCAGGTGTTCAAAAGTAAATGGGACAAATGCAATCCTGACATATTTTAATGGCTGTGTTCTAGAAAGTAGATTTAGTTCCACAGTCTCTCTTGTCAAATCTTCTAGTAACAAGCTCTGGTTCTCAAGTGCCACTTCATTGACTTGTAAGGGTCTAACTGAATAATGCTCTTGTTGCTGTGTTTAAATGTACATTGGAATTTTAGACTTACATCTGTGGTTTTCAGTGAGGTGAGTAGGAGTTGAAGGATAGAATTTGGGCCTATGTGACTTAGTAGGGTTTCTTGAAGAGTTAATAAACTGTTGAAATACTTGTGTGTATATGGTGAATATAAATACAAAGATTTTAATGTGTTTGTATAGTTAGAAAAAAAAAATCTTCCCTATT
This sequence comes from Merops nubicus, assembly GCF_000691845.1. Classification (NCBI taxonomy): domain Eukaryota; kingdom Metazoa; phylum Chordata; class Aves; order Coraciiformes; family Meropidae; genus Merops; species Merops nubicus. The sequence goes on along the minus strand of NW_008624959.1, from coordinate 42,071 downwards.
CACTTATCCCATGATAATGATTTTCTATTCTAATGAGCGTAGTTGAGATATTGTTCTGCATATTGGCAGGAGGTTTAATCAGTTTGCGAAGTAATGTCTTGAATTTATTTTTTTAATGAGTTTAATGAAATTCTTTTTCCACAGTATGTGCTTGATGATGAAATTCTTTGCAACTCTGGATTTTCATCATTTAAATTTGTAAATACATGTTATGCAAGTTTTGCTTACAAAACAGCTACTGTTTGCTGGTAGAATTAAAATTAGGATATTTGATTTTTGTAGAAGGAATACTGTTTATGCTGACCTCTATGACATTTGTTATGTCCTTTCACTTACTGTAGCCTGTATTTATTTTCCAGGCTGGTATTCTGTCTCAAAATTTTATTCTTAAATATAAAATGTATCTAATACTGTTCATTGAAACCTGAGAACTAGATTACTGGAAAGCTATTCTGAATAAATCCCTTGAGCAGTGATTATCAATTGAATATGTTGTGAGTGTGTGTATGGCTACAAAAACCTCTTGACTGTTGTGGTTTTGACAGACTAAACAAAAATGAATAATAAGAATATTTTTTCATAATGGCTGTACTGGAGGATTCACACTTCAGTTTTAGTTGAGATGCAGAAATCATTATAAGAGATAATGCTATTTTAATATATACATAAGCAACAACTAGCTTGTAGTAATCATCTCCTTGGGCATCTTTAGGTGCTGGGCTTTGTTCAGGGTCTTTGAGGAAAATGTAGAGCATATTAACATAGAGGGAACTCTTCAGCAGGCAGGCTGTCTTTCCCCCATGCACTGTCGAAGCTATTCTCTCTTTTTTTTTTTCCCCCTCTTTCC
>NW_008624959.1:0-41177 GCF_000691845.1 Merops nubicus | reverse complement strand
CTTCGCCCCACCAGCCGTATTCATCTTCTCCTACCTTCCACATTCCCCAAGTCCCAGAGCTTTTCTCTTGCATTAACAAGCTTAGTTATTTCACAAATGGCAAAAATATTGCAGATTATTTAAAAAATATATTTGAAAAAAAAATTAAAGAATTGTTCCCAGTAGCTGTGTTTGGTTGACAGTGGAGCAGCAATCTGCTGGCTACAGCTGTTCTTGTTGGTCTGCTGGGTCACCCCTGGTAGTAACCAGAGAGGTTCTTTCCAGAGAGGAATGTACAGAACATAAGTAAAACTTTCTAAATGGGAAATTACTTAGCCTTTGAAAACAAAGTAGAAAAACTGTCAGTGTTTCATAATCCTCTTAGGACTCTTTCAGCTTACTGAAAGGTAAGAGATGTCTTACCTCAGGCATGCCAGGCACAGCTGGCTTGCCCTGCTTTTTTTGTATTATCGCTATATTCGCCCAAACTAGGGGTGCTCTTTTTATAATGGAAGTGCTCCAAGGTATTACCTTAAAAAAAAAAAAAAAAAAAAAAAAAAAAAGTGTAAGTGAATAAAATGTATCGGCTTTCTTCGTTCCAATTCGTTCCAGCTTTCCCTTGCTGTTTAACAGATGCAATTCCCGTAGAAAGCCTGTTTTTTGGTTAGGGTGTCCAGAGTGGAGGCTTTTAGTTTCAAGTTCTCAGATGGACAGTGCTTTCCTGTAGGGAGCTCTCTGGTAGACCTTACTGGTCTTTCCTCCCATTTTGTGGATCTCAAACTTGCAAGCCTGCATAGTGGCAAAGCAGCGTTTTTGGAATGGGGGTTGTAGTGCAGGGTTATTGTAAAGTTTAGGAGTAAACAGGAGGTAGTGATGTCAGGGGACAAAGGCCATGTAATGTCATGTGCAAAGTGAATATGATGCTGAATGTGATGTTTTGCTGGCCTGCAAAACTCATGATATAAGGTGCCTGCTTTTTATTTATAATTGGTCAGGCTTCCTTGGGAGTTGTGCACCCACTTTGAGAGTTGTATTCCAAGGAAGATGGGAACCATAGGAAAAATCTAGAGTAAAGTAGAAAGAATGGCAATCTAAGCAAATACAAGCCACAGTGAAAGAGTGGAAAGCCCTTTTAGCATGTAGAGTAACAAGCATGGTGAAACACTGAAATAAATTTTTCCAAGAAACTTGTGAGGCTCCAGTTAAGAATAGATTAGACAGAAGTCTGTCAGGAATGATACAAAACCTTGCCTTTAGCAAGGAGGAGAGGAAAAAAACTAAAAACCAAGCATGCAGCTTGCTTGAGTTATCAAAGGGAACTGCTTTAACACCATGAGATGTTGCACATAAATCCACACCAAGAAATAAACTTCAAATTTAAGAAGAGCTGGAACTCTTTTCAGGATTCTGTTCTGTAAGAATAAATCCACAAGGAGCACTGGAAAATGCAGATGTGTATTTTTTCACTGGAAGCTTGTTTTAAGGAAAATACTTTTTTTTTCAGTACATTCTTTAGCTTGTGGGACATTGTGTGGGGAGTGCGTGTGTTGGGTTTTTTAGTTTTGTGCTGCTATCGGCATAGATTTTCCTCCAGAACTGGTGGTGAGAATTGCTTTTGCTCCTTGCTGCCGAGAAGCATGTCTTGTTTTACTAGTGTCTCTAAATGCAGTTCTTGGCAGTCATCTCTATTCTCCCGAAACAAGGTAATGGGAAGGAAGAAGATTTTTTTTTTTTAAGGTACTTGGGAAATGAGAATCTCTTTTTAGCTGTCCTTCTAGTTTCTTCTGGGAGTCTTAATTTATGTCTGAAATACTAAGACTAAGCTACATAGAACATAACAAGACTGTTTGACTTCCTTTGATCAGGAAAGCTAATTGGTGTCCTAAAAATAGAAAATATTACATGAGTATACAACAGTTAAATGAAGTATGTCAGATTTTCTTTACCATTAATTACAAACTTTAATTTCACTTTTTAAATACAAACAGCAGCTGAATCTGTAACGTTTTTGTCTGTGATATAAGGATATTCCTTTAAACATTTGTGTCTAATGAAGGCTCTGTCATACTGTGCCATTTTGAGAATAGAGACTTGAAAACAGGCAGTAAACTACATTTTTAAGCCTTGGGTAGCTAAACTAGTATAGTCTATAAAGTTATTGTAGAGTTTGAGTTCTCTGAGCATATAGCCATCTGTATATCCAAATGGGTGAGGTATTTCTTTATATTACTCATTTTGAAATGGGCCTGTCAGAACAGAAGTTCAAGTCCAGTATGCTTCATAGAAATCTGCAGCCATAACAGAGGAATGGGGACTGAAAGGGCCTGGCAATCTTGAAAGCTAGAGGCAGCTGGAGCTAGTACAGAACTTGTGTTCTAGGCATCCGTGGCACCTTTGGTCATTAGCAGTGCCTCCTGCTCCCTGTGGTATATTTTCCACTCCTAGAAGGTACAGCGTAAATGGAAGCAAATTGAACGTAAAAGCGGCATGAGTGAGCGCAACCATTTCCGTGCCTCCTTCCCTGCTTTGAATAATGGCAGTATTCTCAGATGTCTCTGAAGTAGAAGAATTTCTGTAAAGGAAAGTGCAGAACAGCTTTTATTTGGTGAAAGTAACTACAGTATCAGTTATAGGTGATAGATATTTCGTGTCAAGTCTGTCTTTAAAACTACATTAAAGGACGTGATAAAATTACTTAACTAGGAAAAAAGACTGTAGTTTTTATGGCCTGTGTGGTGGATGTGATAGTTCCTGAAATTCCCTGCATAGAAATAAAAATTAAATCCGTTCAGGCATAGTAAGGCCTGAGAGACTGCATTCTGTGACACCCAAATGGTGGAACAGTAAACATATTGCATTAGTTATTTAATACTAGCAGTTACCGCTGTGAATTATGTCATCAAGGTATACATGAAACAAATTTCAAGACTGTGTAAACCAATAGAGATCACAAAGAACAGGAGATTAGAAGAGTAAAACAGCATAAATAAGTAAAGCAAAAATATCTCTATTCTTTCACGCTGGGGTTTTTGTGTGTGAGTGAGGTGTGGAAAACCAAGATACTTTGTACATGAGTTTGCCATGTTCGGTAGGCTCTCATCACACAACTGAGGATATGTTTCAGTAACTAGCTGTTCTTTATCTGATTACATATAATCTTACTAGTTAATCACCAGCTTTGTTTCTAATTTAAAGAAACCGCCTTTGGCTTGGAAGTAGTGTTCAACTTGGAATCTGGATTTCTTAAATTTAACTGGAAGAGAATATGAAATTCTGGAAAGTGTCATTACTAAGGAATAGGTTTGGAAAAGGAGAATTATATGTTGTGAACATTTTGTGATTTTGGATCTAAAAGCATGAGAGCTTTTTGAACATTAAAGTCTGCAAAGTTCAGCTTGAGGGGACTTCAAGCTGATGTTGCAGTTGGGCTGAGACAATACATGCTAATTAAAATCTCTGTCACTTGGGCTGTTTCTCACTTGTGTTTTGATGTGGAACACCTTGCTGTGAAAGCTTGGTGATGATTATCAAGCCAAAGAAAACCAGCGAGTTTCTAGGAAAAATCTTCTAGAATCAGAAGCAATTAGGGAAGAATGCCATATTTGAATGGTGAGTGATGCAGCTGGAAAGCTGTAAATGCAAGCATCTAGGAATAGAGTACTTGGGTGTCACAAAAGGACCTCCAGCATTCTGCCAGGATCTATTCTCTGTTCGTCAGTATACTCTGCTGGAGTAGCTCCATGTAGTGCCTCAGTAGTGGAAAATACAGAAATTTCTGGAATCGGAGGCTGGAAATAGACTTACAAACGATTTCCTTCGTGTCTGGACCGTCAGGTCAAAATCATTTTCCCCACACACTATTAACAGACTGCATTTACTGTCAGTCTTCTGAAAAGAAGAATCTGTCTTCTGTCAATTGAAAAGTTTTCTGTAAGAAATTGGATGCCCATGCTTCAAATTGCCTCTGGCATTTCATGTGCCACTTCGCTCAAATCTATGGTGTCACATTTTCCCCTAAATTTACCTTTCTACTAGTCCTTAAGCGGAGTAAGCAGCTTTGTGTATTGGCTCGAACATCTCGCTGTGCCTTCGCCACGATTAAGAGTTTCCACAGAACTCTTCAAATCAGCTGAAATACTGAACTTGCACAGATTCTGTGGGGTCCCTATTTGATTTCCAGTGTGCGCCTGCTGAAAAGGTAGATCATGGATAGCAGTCATGATTCAAGTCTAGTTAAACTGAATAGTTAAACTGTTCCAGAGTTAGTGTGTACAAACTTCATATTTTTCCTTTTCTGAGTGTTTATTGACTTCTATAAGCGTGCTTGGTTTTCCCTTACTAAACTATTGAAGTCTCTTATTCTAAATACACTTTGAGATTGAGATAAATGATGAAAACATAGAAGTTCTGACTCTAGAACTGTGCTGCTTTCAGTAGGGTTCTTTCCCAATGGCAAAAGAATGACTTTACAGCACCAGCATAACAAAGGAATGTTTTCTTCTGGGCAGGTGTCAGGTTGAAGTGAGAGGAAGCTGAGACAGTGTTTTCAATTGAACGTTCTCTAATAGCCAAACCTTTTTATTATTGTAGTAGTAATTCACTGTGTAAATTGATAAACTTTATTGGAAAATGTCATATTAAAACTGATGCAATGCAAAAGATAGCTAATATATAAAATTCCCTATCTGTTACAAGCGTTTAAAATGTGGGTCACGACTTGTCTCTATGCTAAGAAGAGTGCCAGCAGAGGGAGCACATATGGGCCACCAGTTCAGTCCTTAAGGTACTCTTACTGATAGTAAGGAAAGATGATGCAAATTTCAAATTAGCTTTTTTTTCCAGATGAAGTTTAAACTGCTAAGTGAACGTGGTCAAATGTGCAGATGAAGGACTGTATTTTCCAAAAACTTAAGAAGGCATTAGTAATAAGGAAGTCCATATTTAAAACTGTTTAAATATATATATTGAATGATATTCTAATACCTATAAGCTGCAACACTTTAAAATGATACTCTTACAAGTCTAAGAACTGTATATACAGATCTTATCTTCTACAATGGTAGTCCAGCAGCAAAGGTGAGTACAGGCATGGGATTTGGTAAAGTAACGTTCAAATTTTTAATTTTAGGGCAGCAGCAATGACTCTAAGAACAGTGTTGTTATCGCTGCAAGCATTGTTGGCAGCTGCAGAACCAGATGATCCACAAGATGCAGTAGTGGCAAACCAGGTACGATTCTCCGTTGAGCATTGATTTGTAACACTGCTGTAACCTTTTGCAAACTCAGATTAGGTCTCAAACCTTGGGGGACATATGGATTTTAAAAAATGTATTGGAAAGTTTTCTTACAGTGAGTGTGAGATACTATGGTGTTCTATGCTCTTTACTCTTTGGATTCCAGTGTAAGTACCAGAGTGTTTCACAGTGTCAGGAGGTTTGTTTTGCTAGCATTGTTCCTTATTTAGCTTGTCAGGAATGTCAGGAGATAACAGCATAGTAAAATGAATTCCAGTATAAGTTGCCTTTTAAAATCTAAGGCTTCTAGTATAAGTAAAGTAATGTTGCATTGTTTTAAAATTAGTTTAACTTGATGTTTATTTGGTTTGGCTAGGTATGTAGCTCCTCTTCCAGAATAATATGAATATTGTTGAGTATCGTATTTGCTTAATGTCAGAATTCTGTGAATAGTGACTTTAGATTAATTACTCTTGCATTTAATCCTGAGGAGCTATTTATCTGAATGAAGCATCTTATGTATTTTACCTTTGCAAGTACTTGTAGTCACTAGTTCAAGTGTCCCTTGGCTCTTATGCCATACCAGGACTGATGTGGTTTTATTTAAAGCATTGATAAGACATAAGGACAGTCATTCCGTAACTTAATAGTCTGACAGTTTTCAGCAAAGTCTCAAGCATATGTATGGTGTTTTCCTCTTTACTCTGTGGGGAGAGAGAGGGGCCTGGCTTCCCTGCTGGCTGGTGGGAAGGGTATATTTCAGGAACAAAGCAAGTAGAAGGTCCTTACAACATCAGTCTCATCTATTCTCCCCTAAGTCAGGACCTCCAGGAGAGGGTGAAAAAGTGTGTGCTTCTTTCCTCTAAAAAGCTGTGTAGGGTGATAAGTTAGCAGTTTATCAAGCCTGTCAGGATTTGGAGGGAAACATGGAGACTAGAAGTAGCCCATTGCAGCACTGGGTAGGGGAGAGCTGTTTGCTGCTGCTGTTCTCAGTAGTCAGTACAGAAGGCTTGCAGTGGGATTCTGCAGTACTGAGAGTACTGAACAAGTGTCCCTGAACAGTTCTGTCAGGCTGAACTGCTCTATGCAGGGAGAGTTGTTGCAAAGGCCAGCAAGGCCACCAGGTGTGTCCCTGCACCAGGTCTTGCCAGATGCATGCCCTTGCTGTCACACTCTATTAAACAAAATTCTTTTTTCCTTTTTCACAAAGAACAAGAATAACACTTCCCATTCTGGCCCTGATGGTAAAATTTTGTGTGGGAATCGTAAGAGTCTCCTAGAAGCACTTCAACTGGAAGGATTTTTTTTCTTAGGCAAAAAGCTTCATGAAACTTCATAGATTCTGAAGAGCAATTTTCTAGGCTGCTCCTCAGGTGCTTGTGGGGGTGTGTCCAGTGGGACTGTGGCATAGCTGATGTGGGGAGGATTCAGTTTCTCCTGTTCCCTGCAGATACCTGCATGAAAACTATACTGGGGTTTTGCCTTGAGTTGCAAGCATGTGTCTTGAAGGAGAAAGTGATTACAGTATCTTTGAGAGATGCGGTGGTAAACACCCAGTCCCTTTGTGTGTTTCATTTTATTAACAGGTTTGGGATTTAAAAAAAAAAACAAAAAAACTCACCATGAATTAGTTCTCCTCCACACTCATTTTTCTTATGATGTTAATCTACTAAACTGTATTAGACTTCTGAGCTGTCCAGGTAAATGCCAGTGTCCTATAAGCTATTGAACTGCATTCCAGGGAGAGCACAGGGAGAACTCCTGTTAGAATAATGGCAGTCTTTTCAGACATCAGCTGTCTGGTGTCAAAACTACTTCAACTAGTTGCCCTTTTTTTTTCATGTGTGTCCCTTTTTTTTTTTTTTTTTTTTTTTTTCCCCCCTCCCCACCCCCCCCAAGTACAGCAACATTAATTGCCTCAAATTCCTGACACAGGCATTAGTAAAAGGTGCCTTCAGGCTTTTTTTGACTCAGTGAGAAGCCAGATTATTTACAGATACCTAAGTAAAGAAATTTGATTTATAGAATACTGAAAGCTAGTTCTGAATAAAATGCAGTGGTGACTAATCCTTTGCACTTCATCTAGTTCCTTTCTAGACTTGGCAGTGTTCTCAAAAATATTTAAGGAAAAACAAAAATTGGGGGAAGATCTCTTAAGAGTGGAAGAATATAGTACTTCAGGATGCTATTGATGCTTAGCCTAATCTTCTTTTCTAGTTATTACAGGCAAAGACATTTATTACAGACTACTGTATTTATAACATTGAGTTACTTTCACGAGTAGATTTTCTTCCATGTTTGTTGAAATGCCATTAATAATCAGACAGTAATATAAAAATGATTTGATGTGGAGCGTAATCAGTGGGAAGTGTACAGAGTGCACAATGCAGTGTGGTTGGGGTGTGTTGTATGAGGGGTAGAATTAAATGTACAGCAGTAAAAAGTATTGTATTCACTTTGACAGTGCTTTAGGGATTTAGTGATTGTTTTTATCTATGAATAAAATGTTTAGAGTGATAATCAGTCATGTTTCTGTCCTTAAAATACGTCTAAATATTTGAGTAATGTATTTCTCAATACTTTGTCTTACTATTTAGTGCTAAAATTTATTATATAACTATAGATAGGAATACATGCTTTTTTTAAATATAATGATGAATGGGGTCTTTTTTTTTAATACAAACCCCTTAAACTTGGTATTACATACAAAAGTTGCTAAAAAAGGAAGCTCATCCTGCTTTTCTCAGTATAGTTTATGACAGATGACCCACTTTCCTGGCTTTTGAGTTCTTGATGCAGGCTGAAAACCCTGTGGTAAGGTCCGCTCTGTTCATTAGGAAACTTGCTAGTGACGAGATAAGTGTGAAATAATATTTACATACCCTACTTGATTTCCCCCCTCCCCCCCAGTAAATAAAAGCTTGCATGAAAAGTGTTGCAGTTTCCTAGCTTTTTGCACATGCTCACCCTTTTTTTTTTTTTTTCAGCCTTTCTTTTGGCACGTACACTCTCAATATCCTTACTCTCAGGAGGAAGCCTGGTAGTGAAATGTCAGCCCTGACTGAAAAACTGCAGACCTCCTTGCAATGTATAAAACTAGGCATATTTTTAAGTAATTAGAGAAGTGCGTTAGAGTATGTGATATGTGCATTCAGGGATAATAAACATAGGGATAATCCATGCTCTGCCACAGTGAATATAAATTTTCAGTAGCTGCTTTACTTCTGATCAGTGGAATTGAGCAGTACCTGATTTTACACGTAAAATACTGGTAGTGTGTAACTTAACCTGAGGTCAGTGCATTAAATCAAATACTTGCAGAAGTTTACTGTATGTGTAATCCTTACCTCCAAATTTCATTTAAAAAATAGCAGTATGATCAGTGTGAAACAGTTGAAGACGTTTTAGAAAGAAAGATGGGTTGGAATCTGCCGTATCATCTCGCTTTGTGGTTGGATTGCTAAGTTGATTTAACTCTCCTCTTCTCCCCTCCTTTCTCTTTTGTGTAGTACAAACAAAATCCAGAAATGTTTAAACAGACAGCTCGACTTTGGGCACATGTGTATGCTGGAGCACCAGTTTCTAGTCCAGAATACACCAAAAAAATAGAAAACCTTTGTGCTATGGGCTTTGATAGGGTAAGTACATATAACTTAAATATTTTTCAGTAGGGGTAGGGCATGTGTGAATGCAGGGAGTTGTTGGTATACTAAATTAGACTTGCTATTTCCATGACCATCTGTAGGTCTAATCATTCTGTTCTGCTTATTATTTTTAAGAATCAGTTTTAAAATACTACATTATTGGTAAATCTTGTAAGCTACCCTTGCCTGTTTTGAAACTATTTTTCTATAAATTATTAGTTAGGATTTAACAAATGGTAAACTACCATGTTCTGATTAATCTCTGAACTTTTCATTCCAGTTCTCAGAGCTGCAGGTTCATACACTGAAACTATTGCTTTTGTTTTCTCATTGCAGAATGCAGTAATAGTGGCCTTGTCTTCAAAATCATGGGATGTAGAGACTGCAACAGAATTACTCCTGAGTAACTGAGCCATGTAGAGAGAGCTGCTTCATTAGTCCAGCTTGCCCCTTCTGGAGGAGCGTCACCATCTGTTATTTTTAGGATTCTATATAGATTCTCTTTTAAAACTGGCACTCTTGCCTGATAATGCTATCTAGGCACTATTGGAGACTGAAAAAAACGCTCTGTAAATAAAGCTAATTAAACGTCTGTGTAAATTTAAAAAGGGGAAATACTTTAATTTTTTTTTTCTTACTAAATATTGTAAAAATCCTTTGAGGTCAGCTAAAATAATGGGGGAAAAACATGCCTATTTTAGTGTTTAGCAGTGTGACGAAGACTAGCAGGAACTTGCTTCAGGTTTTTGATTTAGTAATTCAGAAAGCAACATTTTTGAGTGTCAGTCATCGAAATCGTTGGTGCCACTCATCACAGCTATCTTACTGTTTTTAACATGGATCCTATGTGCCTGTGGATTGACCTATATTTGCATGCTTGTACTTAATAGACATATTAGGTAGGGTCGCTGAAGAGAGCACCATTGAAACACTTGAGTGTTCTTGTAACTTTTTTCCTGAAAGACTTTCAAGACTGTACCCAAAGTTCCAAATGGTGACCTATTCAGAACCAGTTTCTTTCTAGCTTGTTAACTGGGAAACCTGAGTCTCCTCTCCTTTACATCATACAGCTGAAAATCCTCACTAAACTGTGTTTCCTCATCTGTGGGTTTTATGTGTGCCATTTCCAGTAGTCTAGGCTCCCCTTTACAAAATATTTTTTGAATTATCAGTAATTATTTTCATCCATTATGTTTTTTACACAATCTTGTAAGGAGTATGCCTCGATATAGCACAAAAAAGATGGACCCGGTTTTCTTTTTTTTTTTTTTTTTTTTTGTCTTAAATAGATGTAAAATGTTCTTCAGTACGTTGTGGATAATATGATTTCACTGGGTTTGAAGGAGGAAAAAGCCAATTCTCTAGCGTACTGAGAATTAACAAAAACTTCTTGGAGTACTTGATGTGATGCAATCAGCTCTTCTTTTGCAGAGGTTTTCTAGCTTTATTTTGGGCTTCAATTTAAGGATTGCTTACCAGGTACTTTAAAATTCATCTTTGCTTGCATTTTTCTCTAGTTGACACATGGAGGCTGTTGGTGTTTCTACTGTACATGCTTCAAATGCACATAGAGGTAGAAGTGTGTTCTCAATTTAGCTTTCCTTTGGATTGATGTTTCTGATGAACGAGAACTGAAATCTTATCTTGGCTTGTACATACAGTCAGTCTTCTAATTCGTATTAAAATGACATTTCATCCTGAGTGCAAAAGCTTGAAAATTATTAGTTTTGCAACTTCAAACACTAGTACATTTATTTAAAGAAAGCTGTAATGTCTTTGTGAATATGATGCTAACTTTTGAGAATATATCTGACAAGGAAATTCAGAGAAATCCCGAGACTAGAGAGTTGGGGTTGTGGATAACAGAGTACTGTGTAAGTCGTCTTTTCCATGACTGTGGTGTTTGTTTTTTTTTTTCTCTTAAACTCTCAGTTAACGGGGTGGGGCAATGCACATCTGTCTGGGGGTTCTCTGGAGCTATGAAGTACAAGTTGAAATAGTTCCACGCTTCGTAGGCAGCGTGCTCATAAACCAGACTAGAGGAAACGAGGCAGGTTGTTGTATCTGCCGAATCCCTGGAGCGCAGTGGTAGGGGATGGGAGCAGAGAGCTGCGGAGACCCGGCTTGCCCAGGGACGTTCCCCGCGCCACGCCGCCCGCCCTGCCCTGCCCGGGCAGCATGTACTCAGATCAGTGCAATACTACATGCATTTGCTTAGTCTGCATACGTACTGCTTTAAGATGTTGTCAGTGATCAGTTCTCTTTTTTGAGTTAGTGTAGTCATTTGCAATGATGCCAAAGGAAATGAGTTGTTTTGTCTTTCCTTATATTTATTTATTTTTTTAACAAGAAGCTGCTGCTGTTCAGCTGGTTTGCTAGATGAAAACCAGGGACGTAGGAAACTATGACAAAATGCCACTTGTGTTTATCTCAAGTTGCTGTCTTTTCTGTTATACAGGCTAAGAACTTCTTGATTACATCAACACTTTTTTTGTTTTACCCTGGTGGTAATTATGAATTGCTGACTACTTTCCCTTGTTCTTCGCTGCTATTTATCGAAAGAGCGAAGTTGGAAATCATTGTCGTGGACATAACTTCTCAGTTCTGGGCTTCTGAATGCATCTTTTGATAAGATCAGTCTCCTGAGAACAGCAGGTTTTTCCAGCAGTATGTAAAGGGATAGGGAAAGCGGGAGGGGGAGAAAAGAGGAAATGGTTCTTCAGTGAGAGTGGTCACCTCTGAAACAATGCCCTGTTAGGTTTTATTTCTCTCATGAAGTTACCTCATTTTCTTCTCTACTGCAAAACACTCGTCTTCCCCTTTCCCCTTATGTATAGATGTTGAATACTGGGTTTTGCCCTCCATCCGTGTGCTTGGTAGCAAAAGTGTCTTGATGCCAGCTCAGGTGCTGGCAGGAGGGAAGCTTCTCAAGAAGTGAGCTGGGAAAGAAACGTGACCCAGCATTAAGGAGACATCTGTGGTCTGAAGTCCCTCTGAATTTTGACATGTGAGTCCTTTATAAGGAATGTTTTTGTATTCTTGGTAATTATCAGAGTTGAACATAGGGATAATGTTGTACAAGGTTAGTTTAACTGCAGCTGGGGCTGAGCCCTAGGAATTTTGTTTTTTGTGTTCAGTTTCTCATTGTGAGTTTGTAGATCCAAAATGGTAGTTCTGTAGGACTGAACATGGCTACAGTCAGGGCCCTGTGCAGCCACACACGTGGCGTTGCCATGCAGTCCCCTCCAGCGGCCGACCCGGCTGCACAGTCGCCGCTTGCTTACAGCAAGAATTTAAGACGTGAGTACAGCTGCTTTCTACGTACAAAGAAATCCTGCCCTGCCTTCCCCTATCGTTTAAGATGACAGCTTGGGACACTGATTTTGAAGTCTGAATGGCCCTGTTTTTCTAAACAAAGTATGGGTAATGATGAGTACTGACTGCTGGAGCGTCAGTCAGATTGCACTACTGAATATTTTAACGTGCATCCAGCAAAGTGGTTAATCCCTTGTTTTTGTTGGTGGGACAAGAATCTCCTACCTCGTCCCGTTCCTTAAAGAGTGAAGTACAGCTTTTTTCAAAGGCAGAGAAAAGCCCTTTCCTGTTGCCTAAAGCCTCTGTTTTCCCCCCCCGAGTGCCAAAAGCCCTGACTGTATCTTCCCACCCCTGCTCCCCAAAGTCACAGCTTCCTCCTGGCGCTCCTGCGGACAATCTGTGTTCTCAGCAGGGCAAACCAGTACGTTTCGGAGACAAAAACCTCGGAACATATCTTTCTGGAAAGATGCAGCACTTAGTGCTATTCGTTCTGCATATTCCAAACTCTATTTTTTAAATATTTGTTGTTGCGGTTTTAAAAGCTTGTCACAGAGTACATGGGGCCTTGACTATAACTGGCTTGGTAGTATTTATCCGAGCAATTGTGGACTAATGATGTAGAAATGTCTTTGTGTTTATGGTTTTGTTTTGTGGGCTTTTTTTTTTTTAAATATCTTTGTATTTGTTTTCCAAGTAAATTAGTATTAGGGAATATAGGATCTTTTTTTGTTGTCTGAAAGGAGGAATTAAATGGCCAGAAAGCAGCTTACCTTGTAAGGCCAAATCTGCATTACATGGTGTGGGTAACAGAAACATTGAAACTATGCAAATTTAAGCTTAACAGCTGTGAATCAGAGTAGGCACTTCAGAGCATATGGATTGCTGGTTTCACTGGGGAAGGGCACAGGGGAGGGGGAAGGATAAAACACAGTTTTGAGCAGGAGTTCTTGTTTACTGCCTTGGTCATCTACTGCGAAGGGGAAGTGTTCCATTTTTCAGTGCAAAGGGAAACCTCACTCTGTGTGTGCCTCGCTTTCTGCCTAAATACCAACAAAAGCTTGTTTAGACTTGGAGGCTCACCCAAAGGGGAAATGTTACGTAATTTAGCAGTGAAAGTTAGTTGTACTTCATGTCTGCTGATGAGCAGACACAACAAGGAGAGGCGGCATGTTCTTTCCTGCTGTGTTTGTGTTGGTAGAGTTGATGAGAAGCATCCCGATGAGCGCGGCCACTGATTTGTGATCAGGTGCTTGGATTTGTCTGCTTTTGATGAGTGCTTGGCTCAACAATAGACAGATAGCAAAGGCACATTTCATGATACACAGTTTCTGTTGTGTCGCAGAACTAAAGCATGAAATTAAAGAAGCTCGTTGGGTGCCTAACACTTTTTTCTGGGAAGACCGTGTAGATGTTTTCACTGTTACCATCTTGGTTCTCCAAGCACGGCTTTCTCCTATGGCTAGGCAAAGGGGCAATTGCTTCTTTCCTGATAATTTTCTGGTCTGTTCCAAACCCATCAGTAAATGGCGTAGCTTGCTCTTCCCATTCACGGCGTGAGTCTCATCAGCTGATTCATCGTTAAACTCGCAAGAGCGGCCGTCGTTAACGTGTTTTGCTTGTTGCCTGGTTGTTCCAGCTGCAGTGCTCAACTTGGGATTTGGTCTCCCCGGACAAACTCTTGCAAATCATGGCACTGTACTGTGATGTGATGTTCCTTCTCTGCTGTTACCTGCTCTGTAGGCATCAGAAGGGCTCGCCGGCCGCTTGCGGTGCTGAGCCGCTGGCTGAGGCTGTCGGGGAGGCGTGGGGGGCAGAGGAGGGGCTGTGCTGTGAAGTGCTGTACCGTCCCTTTCGCCCTCGGCGGCAACGGCTGGTGCTCTGCTGCGCTGTCTGCGGGAGGCTGCCGTCACGCCAATGCTGACGTCAACTGTTGAAGAACCCTGCTTTTCACTTACCTCTTCCATCCTAAATTCTGACTTTTCTAATGAAAAAATAAATTAAAAAGACCAATAAAAATTATTGCAGGAGGTTGATTCCTGAGCATCAGACTTCCTGTACAGGAGGAGCGGGTGGGCTGGAATGCAGCGTCAGTGTTTTTTGTCTTGAAAATAAAAACTACACAAACACTTTTGTACACAAATGATTTTTTAAATAAACACACATTTTAAAAGATGTTGACTTTCACTGGGAATGCTTAACAATAAATGCATGTTTCCCTGAAAAAAGTTCTCATTTTATTTCTGGTAATTCAAATTGTTCTGAGATTACAGGGTGCACTGCCTCCGTGTCAGTTAACGAGAGAAAGGGATGGTCATTTTTCATGGTGGATGTTACACAATTTTCTTCTTCCACTTTTTTAAGATACAAGCTGCATAATGTAAGCATGTGTTATTTCCTTTAGGACTGCCTGGTGTGAGAGCCTGAGAAATACCTCTGCATACACAGTGCCTCGTGTCTCCTTTCAAAGGCTGTGTCTGAAGAACTGAAGTTGGTAACTCACAAAGGAAAATGTTCTCAGGATTTTCCCATGCCACTAATTTTTGTCTCATCTTTGTGCTTTTTAAACTATGTACTTCATATAAACTAGGGTTGGTTCTTACCCTGGGGAGGTGACAGCCCGTTGGGTAATAACACTGCCCTGTTTGTCAGCTGTAGAAGTGTCCAGTAAGAGATGACAACTCTGGATTTGTTTGCCACCAATGCACACCATTCATTTTTTTGGCATTTGCTTTGTCAACACTTGTGAAATGGAGTAAAGCAGTTTGAAAGAGGGTGGTTGCTGAGCTGCAGCTAGAAGCAGTGGGTTTGTTGGGAAGCTGCTTGTAATTGTTTCAGATCTAGGTCGAATCTTTGGGGTTTTTTTGTTTGTCCCTAGGTGAGTTTTGCAGGTTTCCAGGCAGGCTCTGCCAGATGTGTTTTACAGTGTTAAAACAGCAGACC
The DNA here is from genome assembly GCF_000691845.1 of Merops nubicus. Classification (NCBI taxonomy): domain Eukaryota; kingdom Metazoa; phylum Chordata; class Aves; order Coraciiformes; family Meropidae; genus Merops; species Merops nubicus. Next base: position 26,065 of record NW_008624959.1, on the reverse strand, counting down.
TTTGTTTGTTTGTTGAAATTTACTATCAGCAGGAGTCTATGTTGTATTGTGGTACCTCCTCCATGAAGAGTGGGGAGGGAGTGCTCCCCACCCCCTCTGCTGTGGGTGGAGGCTGCTTAGCTTGTCCATTAACTTGGAGGAAAAATCAAAACAAACCTCCATATTCCTTTGTTCTTGTAGCTAGACGCTACTGTGACATGAGTAACAGCGCTTTCTACAGTGAAATACTTGCAAAGTTGTCCAGCAGCATTGTCATTTCTTCCAGCACCCCAAAACTAGAGGGAGGTTCACAGTTGAAATGGACTAATAGTGCTTACTTGCTCGATTCCTCCTGTACTTCAATTTCTGTTTCGACAGCTGTAATACTGACACATTCAGCTCTCAGGCAGGTAACTCTGCTACTGCCAATAAATCCAGGAGTTTAAATTGTTTTAAGGTCAAGTCTGGGGCTAGAGCACCCATGTCTAGTATAATGTCAAATAAATTTCATTGCTTCACTTAGTGGCTGCTTTGTGTTGAAATACATGAAGTCTTTAGGTGGGTTTGTGACAGCCTCTTGTAAAATCAAGGGTAATCTGTTGGGATGGTGAGGAAGAAATAAGTCTGGTGTTGCTGGGGGGGAAGTGGGAGAGAAGTTTTGTGCTGATGTTACCTGAGCCACCCAACCCTTCAGCAAACCAAGTCCTTCCCCTACAGCTGCCTTTGCAAGGGTGGTGCAGGGCTTGGGCTCCTGATCTGCTGCCCTTGGGGTGGGTGGGCACAGCGAGCACCTTGCTTTCCTGCCCGGGGCGCTTCCTTCGTCCATCTTTCCCAGAAAGGCTCTTCTCACAGCTGGCAGCTTAAGAATGGGATAGGTGGTGAGTAGCCAAGGCTCCTGCTGATCTGTTGGAGAGGTTCAGGTAGTTCCTCACAGCCCAGCCATGTTACTGGGTTGCGGGAGCAGCCCTGGCCTGTTTCAGGGCAAAGCTGTCTGTCATCTTAAACATGTACCTCCGGCCTGGGTGCAGAGTTGTGTGTGAGGGTGGATTCCTTGAAGCAGGAACACCTTGCAGGCCCTAGCCCAAAAACAAGATGAGCTAGTTGTGCTCCAAAATGGAACTGGTGGGTCCCAATTCACCTTGCTGTCAGGGAGATGCCTCCTGGCAGATGAGCATTTTTTTTTTACCAAGAGCAAGCTCTGGAAATTGTGTCATTGCAACAGGTTTAAATTTCCCTGAATATAGACACCAGATGCAGAGTTTGTCCCCAGGTGGTCCTGGAAGTGGTGGCCAAGGTGTCTGTGTTGCTGCAAGCAGCTGTGTTGGTCATAAGGTGGGGTGGGCTTATCTGTGTAGAATGTGGTTTAAAGGATCTGAAGCTGGCAGTTCAAGTGGAAGAACTCTTCATGTTTATGGCTTTTACTCTTAAAGAGGAAACTGTGGGAAATTAATCCCGTGTATGAACACCAAAAGACACACTGGGATGGGGCAAGGGGGAGGGACATTCTCCCTCATTTGTTTGGCATGCACATTTCTCATTATAGCTTCTTCCACACTCAAGTCCTTCAATGGCCTGAACCACATCAAAAATGCCAGGAGTAAACTCTCTAGGCCATACTTGTCAGAAGAGAAATAGTTAAAAGTAGATAGATGGGTATGAACAAAGTAGTTACCAAAAGTTCAGTGAGTCAGATGATACTGAGGTGGGAAAAAACAAACAAACACCCCCCAAAAAACAAACCCCCAAAGGTTCTTAACACAAAGAACAACACTTTCACTCTTTGTTCTTACGTGCTGTTCCCCTCACCTGTGAATTGGCCTCTCCTGAGAGGAGTTCAGCAAGGGGAAGTGCAGAGTCAGAGTCCTGTTCCAGGGCCGGAACAGCCCCAGACACCAGTATCTGCTGGGGCAACTGGAAGGCAGCTTGGCAGAAAAGGATCTGAGGGTTGGGGACCTGGACCAAGTTGAGCTGGCCTTGTGTCAAAGGCAGCAGGCAGCATCCTGGGCTGCTGTCACCAGCAGGTCCCGGGGGTGACCTGGCCTCTGCTCGGTGCGGGTGGGCTGGGGGCAGCCTGCTGCCCACCCAGGCTCCTCTGTGCTCAGGGAAGGGGTGTGGGGGGGCTGTGACTGTCAGTAGCTCTGCAACAGAAGCAAAGGAACAGACCATGAAAGGGCCACAGCCTGTAGCTGTGAAATAACAAAGCCCTCTTCTCGTCGCTGAGGCAAGTGGGTGGACACAGACAAAGGCATTTCTCTGTGGCCATGTCCTGTACAAGGGACATGATCTCAGGTTGGTATGAATTGGTCAGCAGAAAGTTTGACCCAGAAACAGGAAAATTTTCCTGGGGGCCCTTGCAGCCCTCTGCTCACCTGGAAGGGACAACCCTTCGCATTTCTGCTGTGGGCCAGGTCAGGCTGCTGTCCCCTGCACCAGGTGGAGCTTCAGGACTGGGGTCTCAACCAGGTGCCTGTCAATTAAGGTGCCCACAATGCTGAGCAGATGCTAAGAGGATCTGTGGCTTAGGGAATAAGCACTTGCCTCTTCAGGCCCTTAAAAACATGCTGAGGTGCCTGGCAGGCGTAGGTGCTTCTGTGCCCCCAGCCACTCGTGAAGGCAGCTCGGGGCTCTTCCTGTGTGCAAGGTGCTGAAGGGGGCCCCAGGTCCCATCCAGCCCCATGCCAGGCAAGCCCCCAAGACCCCAGCAGCCTGGAGGGGGAGCAGGTGGCCACCAAAGCGCAGCTGCATGTGGGCTGAGCCTGGCATCTGTGCACTGTACATCACAGCAGCACTGCCACAGCAGAGGCCTCCCATCTCAGCTCTGCTGCTCCAAAAGCTTCTGCCACGTCTGCAACTGCTTGGACACTAAGGAAGTTGCTGCCGGCCTGAACTGTAATAAAATATATATATTGTTTTAATTATTTTTTTAAGTAGGTCAAAGCTCCCTCCATTATCCTACTTAAAAGGATTTCGATGACATCTGCTACATCAGTGCACTGGCAGGGTCACTGCTTGAAGGTTCCAGGAGATTATAAACCAAAGCCCTTGCATTATTCCGACACATTATCCTTACTGAATCCAAGCGCCATTGACATGTTGAACTTGGTGTTATGAACCACCATCATGGCAGAAAAAAAAACAAAACCAAAAAAAAACCCAAACAGGACTGGCAGGAAGAGAAAACGAGAAGGAAAAGCTCCTTGACAGACTCTGAGGCATGACCCGGCTCATAGGCCGGGTGACATTACATTAGCAGATGCATTATCAGAGCCAGGATCTGCATGGTAGAGGTACTGTGAGAAAAACTCCCCAACTTCTGCTGAATTAGGGAGGACACCTACTCGTGGAGAGGCCTTGGGGGGAAAAGCATAGTGTAAAATCTTGTTACTAAAGCAGAACCTGATAAATTGTGAATGCATCCTCCAAGAAGCATCAGAAATGAATCATGGTACGGAGTCCTCTTTCTCCCAGAATCCATTCATGCTAGAAGCCAAGCTCATGTAGAGGAAAGAGAGAAGGTAATGCAGAAGACATGGTGTATAGGTGTGTATGGATACAGCCATGAGGGCCCTCAAGAACAGCTGGAAGGTTGAGCAAAGAGGACAAGAAAGGGTGCTAGGGAAAGGTATGGAGCTATTGCAGTCACATCCACTCCCAGGGTCTGCAGAGTGGCTTCCCTGTACATCTCCCAGCCTGAATCCTGTCCCCGTGTAACAGCATGAGGAAGGATGAACAGTGATTGCTGCTACCACCATCCAGAATAATTTATCCATGTACGATCCTTTCCTGGGGACACTCCAGTGTGGAAGCAGCCCAGAGGAGAGGGCATGAATTACTTGGGTAGTGACAACCTCTCCTAATTTCACAGGAAGTGGAGAAGAGCTTATCTGGGGGCAGCAGGGAGCCGTGCAGCGTCCACGGAGGGCACTCTGCACGTGCACGTAAACCTCCTGAGAAGACCCATGGCTCACCCCTCTGCCACTAGTGTAAGCCCACCTCATTTCTGCTTTGGGAGCAGCACTGATGTGGATGATACAGAACCACCTGAATAGATAGCAAGGAAAATGGTGTTATTTTGAGTTTTCACTTGCACCACAGGGCAAAATATTCTGAGTATCCCAGCTTTCCTCAGGGTACAGTGTCAGACCACCACCTGCTGCCCAGCCAGATGCTGGCTGTTGCAACTGTGCCATGCCAAGGTAAGAAATCAGATTATCACCTATCAGATTATCACCTATGAAGGTTCTAAAACAGAGTGACCACCCACCTGCTTTACAGCAACTGCACCCAACACCAAAGCAGCTCGGCCTCAATCACCCGCCGTATCTTGCTTCAGACGCTTTGGTGCCTCAGGGTCAACAGACATCGATCTCCACTTCCAGGGCAAGGAGGGACTGAAACGCCTGAACTGAGGGAGCAGAACGTGTATTTCTTGTTCTGGAGCGCGCCCGCCTCGCAGCGTTACGAACACACATCTGAGCTCCTGTGGCTGTTGAAATGACAGACTTGTCGTGGGAGGAGGACGCCCGGTGTACGCAAAGTGACTTAGTCACACTTCTTGCCAAAGCTGACGTGCTGCTGGGGCTACGCTGTGGCCAGTGTGACTTCAGTAAGTTACAAATCAGCTCCAGTAACCTCTGTGCTCCCACCGAACAGCGGGCAGGTCTTCTGATGGCTGGCCCTCCTCAGCAGGTCGCACAGGACGCAGCTGCACTGTCCATCTGTACTGCCCATGGATGTCTTGGCTCTGCTGACCACGGATCTAGCTGCAGAGCTACTGATGAATCCACCACATTCCAAGTTGAAAGGCTTCGTAGAATCATTTCTTGACAAAGCTAAAGGGGTCACCATGAGTCTGAACGCTTCCTCCTGTTGGCTTGTAACACCCAGCTATTGCACAGTCAAACAGTTCCATGAAAAGTCTGTCATGACCTCCACTAGGCAGAAACCTGCTCCGTTGGGAGTCAGAAAAGTCTTTCCATCAGGTTAGCAGGAGGACTTCCTCCCAGGCAATGGTATCATGTTGCAGGCAGTAATTCCAGTCACTCTTCATGAACAGTTTGTGTCAAGCACCTGTGAGTGACACCAAGGCTCCGAGGAACACGCTCACATCTGAGCTTCATCACATCACTTGAACTGAGCTCGAGTGCAACGCTGCTCCTACCAGTTACTGGAGCAAGCATAGCTGCTCCTTCAGCTTTTGTAGACAGAGTGAAGTGGAGTTTATCTCAACTGAAACCAAGTCTGAACCAACGTTTTGCTCTGGTCCTACTCATCAAGCAGCTGCAAATGCCAAAAACTTGCTCATTTCCTTTCAGACTGCAGAAAATAAGGCTGGGAACTTGCCACAAGTGAGAGATGTTCCTACTCAGAATTCAAAGTATTCTGGTGAGTCACATCTGTGAAAGTAGTCACCCTCTGGGCCGCCACATTGACTCGGTGCTAAGGAATCTCTGACGAGAGCCTTGGGACTGGCCACCTCCAGTTAGAAACAGAAGATTACAGAGCGTGAGATTGAAAGGAGAAACTGAGTCGATTACCCCCTTTGGTCTCTCATGTGGTAAAACTACAGAGTAAGATATTTTGGATCCACTCTCCTGGCCCAGGCTGTACAGCAGGGAAGGTTGTCAGCCGCCACCTCTGCTTCTGTACCAGGACTTCCAAGTTCTGCTCCTGAGGAAGTCCTGTCTCGTTTGCTGCCTTCTAGGAACCAAGGCAAATGGATCCAGGGAGCGTTTGGCTTAAAAACTCTCAGGAGTAGAAGCTGCTGTTGGTCTTTGAGGTTTAGGAGAATTTTATCTTACTATTCGAGCTTCCTTCTGACCATTTGCATACCTGGGGTAATCATCCACAGGATGGTTCCCTCCCTATCAGATATTTAAGGAGGGACAGGCTTCAAGGGACATATCAAATGCTGCTGTATAGAAGGACTTTGATAATTGTTGTTCAACACCTCATTATTCCCACCTAAACCTGTTCCTGCACTGAGATACAATTCCTTGGGCTGAGACCAGCTACCCTGTGACTAATCCTTGGTTATCAGCTACACACACCTGCAGCCTGGCTGGAACGTGGACTTCTTAAGTCTAGCTTCTTTAGTTTGGGCCATTTCCTTGAGCACTGATTTGGGACTTAATTTCCGTTCACAAACAAAACTATTACTGCTGATAAATGTTGTAATGGAGCACACATGCAAGTGAACCAAGACCCACAAGGATTGTTTCTTAAAGTAGTGAATTTCTTGTGTATTGGAAATTTCTGGTGATCCCAAATCTTTTCAGATCTTTAGAAGAGACGGTTCAGCTGCGAGAGCCCCATCAGTTAACTTGAAACTCCAGAGCCAAGCTCATGTTGAACTCCGTCCAACAAAGTGCGCTAAATACCTAATGGCTGACAGTACATTTTAGGTAAGAATTTGTTATTTATCCATTCTAAAATTTAAAGGCTTGTCAGCACGTGCAGAAAAGATTGGCATCGCACGTTATTGTTCCTGTTTAAGATTGCTCTGGAAAACATTATTATTTAAAACAACAATTCAGATTTAGTTTTGTTGAGTGGTAGAGGCTTAATTTCTGACGTTACAAAGTATGTTCTGAGAAGCGCCTTCCTGTCCGACCGCTACGGAAGCCGTGCAGTCCAGGCATCAGAGGACACACAGAAACAGAAGCAAAGCTATCTCTGCTAAGAAACAAAGCCACGCTTTTATGAAGATGGGAACGTAAAAGATGATGAGAACTTAGCTCTAAGTATGTAACTGAAAGTGAAGTCTCAGCACCTTTAAATCCTACATGGGATAGAAGCCATGAAGACTGGGTTTTATCTGGCTTCCTTTTATTCTTTATCACACATTAACAAGTGAAAGACTCTGAACGTCAGTTTTCTTCTGAGAGAATGAATCTCCAGTCTTATGCAAAATATTTTAAAAATCCTATATGGCCAAGTACGAACCCCCTACCCTTCTTTTTTTTGAATAATCTGCCATCAATTCCGGTTTTATATGGATTTCTCATTAATAGATATTTATTTTTAAGGAGTCAGAAGTACTAGCAATGGACCAATGATGTATGTACAAGAGTTATGCCTGTACCCCCCTGTATTTACTCCGAAGGCTGCTGGTTTCAGCTCTGTGCTGTCAGAAGGGAGGCGGCTGTACTGACACCTGGCCTCGGGGGACACTTCTCACAGCAAGATTCCCATCGCTGGGGCAGCTCTGAGCGGTACCACAGATGCTCTCCGGACTCTGGGGAGGAAGTAAAAGGGGGCAGGTAGGGAAATTCTGTCTGTAACCTTGCCTGGTCCAAGTTCTGAAAAGACACCAGTGGGCCACCAGCAGATCTTGGCTGTAGTTTGTAAGCTGCGTTTTTGCCCAGCATAATTTGTGGCACGGATGTCCCGATTTTCACCAATCAGACTGATAATCGACAGACAGAGGTAACTCAAATATCCCCCTTAAAAAAAGAACTCTATGTAACTCTGCGCAAAGACAACTGAAAACCCTGCTCTGAGCATGGCACTGAACTTCCAGAAACCCCTTTTAACCTAAATTATTTTAGGATGATTCCTTAAGTAACTTGACATTTGAACCAGTTAAAAGCTGACCAAAAAAGAAAGAAAAAAAAAAAACAAAAACACCTCAGTAATTATCCACTGCACAAAAAACAAAGCTTTTGGAAAGAATTCTGAATATTTACAAGAATTTTCAAGTCCAGATTTCAAATCATCAGAGGCACAATGCTAGGTACCAGAGCAAATTTCTAAAAGAGAGTTTCTTTTTTATGTAGCACCTAAAAGCTTCTAAGAAAAACATTTTTAAAAGTGGTTTAAACCAAAACTTTTGCACAAGGAAAGTACTTGACCAGAGCATTAAAACCCCCTGCATTACTATCAGTAAATCCATCTTGTCATATAGCTTAGTTTTAGAAATTAAAACCTGGATGGATGTGTAATTAAACACTTTTAAAATCTCCCAGTGTCCCCCTGTGATAAGCATTTCAAATACTTCAGTCAAAGCATCACAGATTGCTCTAGAGCAAGAGTTGCGTGTACTGCTCTGTGAAGAGTCTGGTTTTCTGTGTTACAGAGGGGAAAAAAAAAAAAAAAAGTCTGTTAGCAGCAGTTAAAACCTTGATAAGAGAGACTTGGTCATTGTTTAACAGCACGCAACCACGCCCTACTCATTTTAGGAGAGCAAATAATCCTTAAACTTGCGTCAACAGTATGCAGTGCTTCTAGAAGGAGTCAAGGGATTTCAGGACAATTTGCAGAAGAGAAATTGGGAACTGAGGCACAGGGAAACAAAGTGAACTGCTCACTGTCACTCTGCAGACCAACCTCCCTCTTCCCAGACAGCTTTGAAAGATAAAACACTGTAACTTCACCAAAAAATATATCCCTGTCTTGTAAGCTTCACAACTGTCTGCATTACAACCTCTGCTCAATACAGTATTTCTATGAACATCCAAGATCATGCACAGATACTGCAATTAGTTTTCTGTGAAATAAAATAAAATTAAAAAAAAAGACTGCCACATGACACCTAGAAGCGTTTATTTTATGCAACAAACTTAAATATGATCATGTGTACATAAAAGTGTACACTGTATCTATGCTGAACAATGCCAGGAAACATAATATTGATGCAACAATCTTCTAAAATAAACATTAAAAAATGAGCCTGGACAGGAAGACAAAATGCAAAACAGACTTACTTCCAATCAGCACAATGCTTAAAATTGAGAGCAATCCTAAACATTTCCAACTTTCCTTACAAAGCTGCCAAAGTCCAACTATTTTTAAAAATTGATTTTTTTTTTCTTTACATCAATAATAAAAATCTGGTGACAAACATTATAAAATCAAATGCTGGACTGTCTTTACTCCTTTAAAATTTAGAATATTCCAACAGAACTGCAGGAGTAAAAACACTTAAAAGTGATATATGTTTTTATAAAACAAACATCAATATGTACATTTATTGCAAATTATATTAAACTAAAGTGGAGGGAAAATTAAAAAATGAAATGTCTACTTGCGAATTAATAATAATTTTAAGTGATTACTTTCCCACTCTGATAAAAATCAGAAAGCAACATTTATAAAATTGCCACCACATGACTTTTCATAGCAGGGAACTGAAATCTGTACATCTTATTTTTGCAGAAAAGTAGGCAGGCAGAAAGAATTATACATAAAACAGTCTCCAAAAGTAAAGCAAAAAAAATTTTTTGTGATTTTTTTTTTTTTCTCCTCTAGTCTTGTTTAAAATCCATTCAGTAGACTTCTACTTTTTCTGTGAAACATGGGAATACCTGGCTCTAGGATCACGAATTTTCAATGTCAGTGTAAGGACCTCCTCTGACTTTCCTTAAAAAAAAATGCAGCATGAAAATTAATGGTGTAAATACACTTTTAAACTCCAGAATGCAGGAACTGGAACCAAGTGTTAAGCAATTTGCTTAATTATTGACTTTTCATAAAAAAAGTCTCTGGGGAAATAAGTACAGATGCTTTTAGCCTCTTTCTCAAGAGTTTCTGCTTTACATTTCCATTGAGAAGGGTTAATTTCACGTGAAAGGGAAGCATAGTTTTCCTTCTAGTTTCAGAGCTGAAAGCTGTGTGTTTTGAAGTAATTTCAGTTCCTGTACAGGAAATTTCTGAATCCTAGTTTTTGCAGAAGCTTGGAGCATGCCTTTATTTGGCCTTCATTTCCTCCCTTTTCGAGTAAGTTTTCTTTTTACCTTTTTGCGGGGAGAAAAGGAAATAAAAGTTAATCATAAGGACATGGAAATTACAATTGATTCTGAATCAAAATCCTACCTATATCATTCACATTTATAGCTTTTAAGGCTCTTTATACTGTGACTCTTCCCACTCCATCTTGTGTCTTCTCAGCAATTACTTCATCAAACATAACTGAATTTCCTTACTGTATAGCACAGCTTCCTGATAAACTTGGAAATACACACACTGAATAATAACAGTGATTCCATAACTAAGTCACGTTTTTTCAGCATAAGTATCCAAACATCTATCCATAGAAAGATGGAATCGCAGAATAAGAACGGTAACTTGTTCTAAATAACTGTAGTTAATTACCAAGGTTTATAAAAATAGCCTGTCTTAACTTAAGAACAAGCACTGCTACAAGTGTTTTTCAGATCTTCACAGTAACACTGCACATGTCTACATAAAAGCAAAAAAACCCTGCTCTCAGACAGCTATTTTTGCATGCATTTTTCTGGAAGATGGACACATTTATTTGATTCCTTACTGTATAAGCTACAATAAAAAAACCACCTAATTGTCCTATATAAGATGCTTGCTACACCTTAAGGAAGCCTCCCTCTGCTCCCTCTGTATCCTCAGTATCTTCCTGGCTGCTCCCACAGGCCTTAAAAAGATCCATGGCATTTTGGGAACATTCTGGACTTGAGTCTATCTCCAACAGTGAATCTCCATCACTTCCGAGCACCTGGCTTCTGAAAAATGTTAACAATGTTTTGGTATTTTTCCCAAGAAACACTGAGCTATTTCATATTTTAAAGAAGCTATCTGACACAGGCAGCTTATTAAAGGCTACGGATAGTGCAATTTGTTACAAAAACTTAAAAGAATGTGATGCATAAAACAAGCATTACAAAGCAGTACATAAATATCACTCTCTTGAAAGACTGAACGATTTACTGGTGGATGAATCTTGCTGCAAGAGGGAAAGGTAATTTTTTTTCACTGAGGTTTTCTGCAAGATCTTCGATTTAGAAAATCACTAGAAAGAAACCATTCCAATGATTCTTTCTTCTTTTAGATTATTTGTGTTTTCTTCTAGCAAAGTGGTTTGTTGGCCTTATAGTATCGCTCTGCAACTTTAGATACTTTTGTGTTAAAATTGTTCTTGTAGCAGATTCAGCTGAACAAATTTCTTTGTGTTTATGAGCTTTCGTGGTTTGTTTATATTGGAAATCAAATCAACACCTGGGAACACTAGAGTATAGAAAAATAAATTACCATCAAAGAACTGTTTTGCAGTTTACACAGTTTCAAATTGTGCTTTTGATTTACTTAAAACATATATTAAAATATTGTAATATTTAACAAGCACAGACCCCAAAATACCGGAAAAGAACTGCAGTTAGGATTATAATTACTTCTGTTCATTAAAGACAGTCACTTTTCAGGCCTTTGTCACCAATGAACCTGAGCAGAGCACCTGAATGCCTGGGTACCTGGCCTTAACGAATGCCCTTACACACTCAACTCTCAGTTCTTTTACACAGCAATGCTAGTGAGGGCAACCAGGATGCAACAGGCAAAAAAAAAAAAAAAAAAAGTCTGGTGAAAACAGGTTAGATTTTCCTGTTCTGACCAGACAAACCCATATCTCCAATTCCAGCTGCCCTGATACTTACTTCTAAGAACCGAACATGACACAATACATGGTGGACCTTTGTAAATTACTGTGATTTAGTTATGCCCCTTCACTATGTTAGATCTGGTACAGTGGTAAACTCAGGGTCCATCTTGGGAGAGGAAAGGCCCATCCCACCCCACCCGGTTTTATTATTTCTTTCTTTTTACCTTTGTAGGTCAATTTGTCTTTGTGCTGCTGCTGGCTTTTTTGCTGTGTCTTGCTGTTTTGGTGCTTTGGCATTACCTGCCTCTAAACTACCTGAACTTTCTTGACTGACTGCTGCCCTTTTTCTTCCTCTGACAGGTGGTTTATTTGCTTCCTCATTTTTTGCAGTGGTACCCTGAGGTTCAGGTTTGGTTACACGCCCTCTCCTGGTTTTTGCTGCGAGTGATGGTCCTGTTTCATCTACATTTTTTTCTTCTGGCTTTTGATGAATATTTTCAGTTCCAGATGCTGTTGCTGTTCTTTTTTTCCCACGCTCAGTGCTGTTTCCTTGTGTAGCCTGATCCGAATTAATTTCCTAGAAAATAAAAATCATGAATGTGAAGAGGAAAAAAAAAAAAAAATTCCCAAACTCAAACCTCCTTTTCAACAGAAATATGAGCTTACCAAACAGTAAGTGTTCTTATAAAGACATCACATGGTCTTGCACCTAGTAAAAAGGTTTACCAAATGGTATATCAGACATTAACCTTGCCAACTTATTTTTGACACTGTGTGTAATGCCAGTATCTGCACCCAATGTATCTTTTAGTTGCTTGAAGGTAAGATTACAGTAAGGCTAATCATCTCAGCTCCTCCCATGATGGTTCTTCTGGACAAACTCCTTTTACCACACCTTTGCCAACTGACACAAGAGATGCCAACCGACAGGACAGAATCAAGGAGGAAGACTAATGATTCTGGTACAGCAAATTATATTTACCTCAACAGACCCACCTTCAGTAAAGGTGCAGATTACTAAAGCCCTAGATGCCAGTAAAAGAAACCAGGCTTGCAGGGAATAATGGGAGCAAGACCTAGTCACATACAAAACTTGCCTGAATAGGTATGGCCTACACGTGTGGTTTTGTCACTCAAAAAGGTAATGGAAGTGATGAAATTTCATGAAGTAGTGTCTGTACATGAAGAACAGAAAGGATGGTGGCAATGCAGGTCTCTACACAGAAATGCATTCATAGGGAAAGGGAAACAAAGAGGAAGCAAATGGATGCTAGACCTTCATCTGAACACTGGCTTCCAAAACAATTAGGAGGAGGGGCAGAGAAAAGGGTACTGAACAAGTATGGCTGAGGTAACATAGCAATTCCTAACCAACCAGTTAGGGCCACCTCTTATTATAAATGCTGTGCCTGAAACAAGGACATCTTAAAAAAAAAAAAAATGCTACTATTATTTCTCAAATGTTTAAATAAATCAGGCAGTCTCTGTAATCTTTATTACTTCTCTAGCGGGTTCATAACTGACACAGAACCAGGTACAGCTGCCGTTCGTAAGAACTCCACAGGTAACCACTCTTTGAAAATGTCAACCAAAGACACGTGTCAAGAACCTAGGAAACAGTTGTGAAGATTTATTCAATAAATACTTTGCCTAATTTCTCTAACTTTTCAGAAGACCCCTATTTTAGAGGAAGAGAAACAAAAAAGTAAATGTATGTTGAAATTTGGGAAAGATTTTTTTTGTCCATCAGGTCATGGGTATGAATATAAACGTGGATTTTTTTTAAATATTAAGAAAAAAATGAACTTTTCTGTGTGACAATACAAATACAAACCACCTGCTTATCACTCTGATTTATACCCATCAAAAAAGACTGAGTAGATATATAACTTCTTAAAACGTGTACAGCATGAGCCATCTGTGTATCCTTACATTATTACAAAAATCTATATTTATTTTAGAATCACAGAATCATTTAGGTTGGAAATGACCTCTGGACACCATCTGGTCAAACTTCCTGTTGAGAGCAGGGCCTCAGGGGTTATTATCCAGGGATCTTGACAAGCCAAGCTGTGAACAGCAACATGGCACCACTTTTCTGGACAACCAATTCTAGTGTTTAATTTTCCTTACAATGTAGGATGGAATTTCCCCTGAAACAACTTCTGCCTGTAGACTTTTGTCACATCACCATGCAGCCCTGAGAAGAGAATACTTTCATCTTCTCCATAAATACCTTTCAGATATTGAAAGACTGATTAGAAGGCTTCTTTCCCTTAGGGTGAAAAAACTAAACACTTTTAAACCTTTCTTCGTATGACAACCTCTCCAAGCCTTAATTCTCTTGGTGGCCCTCTGCAAAGCTCTCTCCAGTTTTTCAATCTGTGTTGAACTGGGGAGGACACAGTATTCTAGGAGTGGCCTAAGGAATCCCAACTAGGGTGGAATAATCACATCCCTCCATCTGCTGGCTACACCTTTGCTCATGTGGCCCAGGATCCAGCTTGCCCTCACCGCTGCCCAGGCACGCTGCTGACTCGTGCTTCTCTTGCTGTCCACGGTGATGGTCCCCAGGTCCTTCCCAGCCAACCTACAGCCCTGCCAGGGAGATCCCAGCATCTTGCACTGCTGCTTGAGTTTAATCTATTCCAGGTGCAGGACTCCACATTTACTCTTGTTAAACTCTGTGTAATTGTATGCTTTAGAAGTTTAAAAAATCATTAAGATTTAGGCATCATCATTTCTCTCTAATGGAAGGGGGAAAAGCATTAAAAATCCTCAAAATTTAAACAAGATTTTACTTCTGACACAATCCAGAAGTTAGATCTTTATGTCAGAGGACCACTTGACACTTTCCTGGCAATATCTTCAGTTAAAGCTACAGGTGTCAACCTTCACTCTGAATGACGTTCTTGATGTTACTGGAAAACACAGACTAAAGCTTGGAATCTTTTGGAACTTTAAAGAAAAAAAAAAAGTCCCTCCCAATTTGCCTGTGCTATTTTTGAACACATGAGCTCTATTAATTATGCTGGATAAAAATAAAGAGTTGCTTTGCAAATAGTTGTTTTGAAAATAAGTAGTCTTCCATTGGGCTTGGAAAATAATATGAAAATGAACATTACCAGTTTGTCAGAGACCACCTGCAGTGATGTGCACTGCAAAATAAACTGCACAAATCCCAATGCCAGAGATATAGTCCATAAGATCCCAAGACATACCTTATTTTTCACAGGTTCTGTCTTCGCTGGTGTGACTGAAATAATCCTCACGGGATTTTCATCATTTTCACTGACTCCAGTTTCTGATATGTCCGAACTTTGTTCCCTGGTAGAGTAATTGAAGACAAAATAAAACCAAAATACAAAAAAGAAGAAAAAAATGTTTGCCATTATATTTAAAAAAAAAAAAAAAAAAAAAAATAGATCAGTGCAGACAGGCTAAATTAGTTTTAAAAAACCAACTGAATTTGCCTGAGTCCATTTTCACTTATATTCTTTCCCAGAACTGGGAAAGGTCTGAAAGGGATTGCCCAGTCACTGAGCCAAATCCCTTATCACAGGCACAATACCATATAATTGTTTTTGCAAACTTAATATCACTGCTCTAAACTGGGCCATGTTCTTTTTCCAGACAGAAAAAGCTGATACTGGTGAATGTAATGAATTAAAAAGAAAATACTATAAAGACTATAAAGCAACACTCAAAATTCAAGTTAATTTGCACAAGCATGCAACAGTTTTTAAAACAAAACAGTTTAGGAAATTAATCACAATTATTGCAGCATATATCATGCATACTTAGAGAACAAATTCTGAACCCAGTTATACTTCCCTTTGGCCTTAAAAAATGCAGAAACTAGAGTTAACTTCCTCTACGTTCTTTAACCCTTTATTGTAGCCAGTTAATCAATTTCAAAATGACTTAAACAGCTATAAAATTTCAAAGTGTAAACTGTTTCTCCAGATTTCTGACAAATTTAAAAACGCTGGATCCGCATAAGAATAACACTTACTAGAAGAGAGACCATATATTACAATCATATACTGCATCTTTCCACTAAGGTCCTGGTCCTCTTCAGCAAGTTTTTTTTTCATTTGTTCTTAAACTTAAAGAGGTCAGAATATTTCATCTATATAAAAAATGTTTCTTGTTACAAATCAGGGTTAACTCTAATTCATGCATCAAAAATGTGAGAGTTGCAAAATCTGTTTAGTATTAATTATGGCTAGTCCCCTCCATTAAGATATTTTCTGCGTATTAATCTCCACAATTTCAGATGGCATGGTATCTCCTCTCTTGCATTCTATGTAAATTACAGGCAAGCCCCATCTCAGCACTGCACTGAATTTTTTGCCTACTGAAAAAAAAAAAAAAGCCAAGATGGATATTTTACATATAGAGAACAATTACATGTTTTTAAAACTGGACAAAATAAAGACACTCTTCAAACACACAGGCACGCAACCCAAATCATCCCGTCCTAAAACATCCAGGCACACTGGAGAACACAAAGTGAAGAGCTGATGAAAGAAATGTCCCACTCCTGTACCTTGACCTGTTTCCTGCAGAAGAGCTCAGCTCAGAGTTTACACTGAGATTGCTTCCAGTCTCCGATCCTGTAGTTCTAATGTACGGTCTCCTTCCAGTTGCAGATAACGGTTTGTTTACTGTACCTAATACACCAGTTGGTTTTGGCTAGAAGAAAATATTTAATTTTTTTAAAAAACAGATACATCTTTAATTTTTAAAATATTTTCCTCAGTATTTTAAAATACTTTTTCTGCATTAACAGTCTCAATCACAGTGCCATCAGTTTAGAGCTACAGACATCACTTTTACTTTAAAACCACTGACTATCCTACTATTATTTCTTATAATTTAACACCACTTCATCAATTGTCCTGATCTCTCTCATGCTCTGAAGGGACAGAAGCTGGAAAAGTCTCAATGAAAGCCAGAATGTTAGGCAATATTAGAGGACTGAAAGGATGTAGAAATATCCTTTCAGTCTCAACACGACTGAGAACCTCTGGGTAAGGATGAAGGGGAAAGCCAATGAAGCAGATGTTGTTGTGGGAGTCTACTATTGGTCACCCTGTCAGGACAACAACATTGATTAATTATTCTACAAGGAATTAAGGGATGTCTCTAGGTCAACTGCCCTTGTCCTTGCAGGTGATTTTAACTTCCCAGATATCAGCTGCAAATATCATACAGCAGAGACAAGTAAGTCCAGAAAATTTTTGAAGCATGCTGAAGATAATGTCTTGGTGCAGATACTAAGGGAGCCGACTAGGAATGGTAGCCTCCAAGATTTGCTGTTTGGAAACAGAGAGGGATTTGTGGGCAAACTAGTGGTTAGTGGCTGATCTTCAACACAGTGACCACAAAGCAGTTGTGTTTCAAATCGTTGGTGATAGGAGAAAAACTTCCATCAAAACTTTGACCCTGGAGATGAGGACTGCAGACTTCAGGCTGCTGAAGTAGCTAGTTAGTAAGGTCTCCAGGTAATCTGCTTTTGAAGGTACTAGGGTCCATGAATGCTGGTCAATTTTTCAAAGCCATCTCTTAAGAGTGCAGGAGCAGCAATTCCAAAGTGTCCAAGTCAAACAACAGGGGCAGAACATCAGCTTGGCTGAGCAGGGATCTCCTCTGAGAACTTGGGTGAAGAAGTAAAGCGTATGGACTTTGAACAACACGAGAGGACTACAGAGATGCTGTTTGCTACTGTAGAGATAAGAATTGTATGGCCAAAGCTTGATATAGAGTTCAAGCTGGCCAGCACTGTGAAGGCCAAAAAAAGGGCTTTTTAAGATATGTTAATAGCAAAAGGAGGGATCAGAGATAACACTGGGCTATTGCTTGACGAGGTTGGTCACCTCACAAATCGGAGGTGACAGAGCAGAGACATTTAGTGCCTTCTTCACCTTTGTCTCCAGCACTGATGATGTGCCCTGGGACCCCCAGAGGCCTGTGTTGGAAGACCATGACCTGGGGGATGATGAGCTCTCCCAGATGACCCTGAACTTGTTCAAAACTTGCTGCTCCAGCTGGACATGCATAAATCAATGGGGCATGATGGGATTCACCCTGGAGTACAGAAAGAGCTGGCTGATGTCATTGTGGGACCTCTCTCCACTATCTTTTGATGATCTTGGGAGTCTGGACATCCCAGTCAACTGCAAATGTCCCAGTTTTCAAGAAGGTTACGAAGGAAGACCCTGGTAATTACAGGCCTGCCAGTCTCACTTCAGTGCCTGCTCAAATTATGGAGGTTATTGTAAGAGTTACTGAAAAACACTTGAGACAATGCAGTCATTGGTCATAGCCAGTGAGGGTCCACAAGGCAAGGTCCCGCTTAACCAACTTAATTTCCTTTTATGACGAGGTCACCCATCTAGTTGACCAAGAGAAGCCAGTAAAAGTGGTGGGTTTGCATTTTAACAAAGCTTTTGATACTCTCTCTCTCAGTATCTTTCTGGATAAACTGTCCAGCACACAGCTATCCAAGTCCATAATATACTGGGTGAGCAATTGGCTGATGGGTCAGGCTCAAAGGGCTATAGTAAGTGGGGTTACATCAGACTGGTGGCCAGTCACCAGTGGGGTTCCCTAGGGGTCAGCTTTAGGGCCTCCATTCCTTATTGTTTTTATAAATGATCTAGACTCAAGAGTCAAAACATACATTAAGTTTGCTGCCAAAACTAAACTAGGAGGAGCTGTGAATTCCCTCTGTGGTAGAGAGGCCTTACAGAGAGATCTAGATAAACCAGAAAGCTGGACAGTCACTAGTCCTATGAAATTTAACAAGAATAAGTGCCTGATTCTTCACCTGGGACTGGGCAATCCTGGTTAAATGTACAAATTAAAGGATAAGAGTCTGAAGAGCAGGCCTGCTGGGTGTCTGGGTTGAAGGCAACTTAAATGCAAATCAACAATGTGCCCTGGGAATCCAAAAGGACCAGTCGTGTCCTGGAGTGCATCAAGCACAGCATAGCTGGCTGGTCAAGAGAGGTGAGTGTCCCACTCTACACTGCTCTGGTGCAGCCTCACCTCAAGGACTGTGTGCAGTTTTGGGCACCTCAATATAAGAGGGACATCAAACTCTTATTAGTGTGTATCCAGAAGAGGGGAAATCAGATGGCAAAAGGCCTCAACTTATGAGAAGCAGCCAAGGTCACTTGTTTTATTCAGCTTGGAGAAGAGAAGGCTGAGGGGTGACCTCATCACAGTCTAGAACTTCAAGGACAGCAGTGGCATGGGAGATGCCAATCTCCTTTCTCTGGTGACCAGCAATAAGACAAGAGGAAATGGAATGAAGCTGCATCATGGGAAGTTCAGACTGGATATTAGGAAAAGGTTCCTAACAGAGGAGGTGGCCACTCACTGGAACAGGCTTCCTAGGAACATGTTCACCACACCAAGCCTGTCAGAGTTCAAGAAGCATCTGGATGACACTCTTAATTATATGGTTTAGTTTTAGGTAATCCTGTGAGGGAGTTGGAGTTGATGACTCTTATTTCACCCTTTCAACTTCTATGTTTCTAAAATCCTGTATTTGCAAAACAAAACACCTCTGGGAAAGGCTTTCCAAGATCTAACACAGAATTGGGTGCTCTACAACAGTATGAGATGTCATCATTGTTACTATACAGAAAGGGAGTGTAAAAATATTTAATACCATCTCTCTACTCTGGGGTTCTCAGATACAGCAATGGTATTTTAGATCTTGCTGTGGCTGCTGTCTGTTGACTAGGAATTTTTTTATTTTGTCTCTGGAGAGGAATCAAGGAAGTTTACAGAACTGGCATGTCACATTCTTCATGTAATTTTAGATTTCCTCAGAGACGAAATTAATTTATTAAGACACTCCCACAAGAAAAAGTAATTCCCACATGTGGAAGTTATGAGGGAGCAGGCAGGAGAGACATACCACAGATGCTGGAAAACATTTGGTTATTTTTTTATTTTGTCTCTGGAGAGGAATCAAGGAAGTTTACAGAACTGGCATGTCACATTCTTCATGTAATTTTAGATTTCCTCAGAGACGAAATTAATTTATTAAGACACTCCCACAAGAAAAAGTAATTCCCACATGTGGAAGTTATGAGGGAGCAGGCAGGAGAGACATACCACAGATGCTGGAAAACATTTGGTTAGCAAAAAAAGGCAACAATCTCTATAGAACAGCCTATTAATGAGCACATGGTCAGCAGCTGCATCATCCAAGTGCTAATAATACTACACAACATTTACTTAAACATATTATTCTTATAACATTTTATTTGCTCAGTTTACCGAATATTTTATAAAAAGTAGGAAGCATTCGGCACAGCTACTAGGAGAGAGAAGAAGAGAGTTTCTGTGCAACCAGCAGGTTGCAGATTTCTAGCACCTACTGCCATAAAAGGTTGTGAAGACAGTGTCAGGAGGCTCCACACCAAAGCAGATAAATTTGCAAATATGTCCATAAGCAGGTAACAAACCCAACAGGTACAGACACAAAATCTAGCATCCCATCATAAAAACAAATGCTGGGAAGCAAGAATGGGAATGTACTGCAGAAACTGGCTGGACTTGCACCATCTCCCTAATCATGTATTGGTCCCTCTGGAAAAACAATATCAGGCCAAAAAGGACCATTGGTCTGAGTCAGTGGGGTACACTTACACACCTGCGTTTTCTGAAGTGGAATTAGACAGAAAAAGAAGCACGTGTTTGTGTAAGTCTGTTTTTCTCAGAATATTGAAGATTACCTAAAATACTACTAGCTTGGCATGGGACCTGCCACCCCCCGAGTCTAACTCTGTTTTGTCAGAATGCAGTAGAGAAGCCTGCAGTAAGATTATTTCAGTTAAGACTTAGCTTTAGTCTAACATTGCCGAATGCCTTGTCAAAAGAGAAATACAGCAAGTTTACACAGCCAAATAAAGTTGCTTCAAATGCTTCATTCATTATATTTGAAGATTGTCAAAGGTGAAACAATTACAACAGCAGACAGATACCTTCTTCTGAGGATATTTAAAGCACCAGCACTGGTACTACAGAAGGTTGTCTTCTGCCTGCCTCCTACATTCCTAACATAACTCCAACTCAGCTCACTGGGTAGCATCCAGGCTGGTGTCACAGTGTGAACATGAAGCAAGGAGAGGCACGATTCTGCCAGCTGAGCAAACCTCACCCACACAAACTGCTCTGATGACAGAAATGTTTTGTATAAATGAAAAATTGCTGTGAGAAGAAGCAACTTTAGATGATATGGCTATTTACAGAGTGATCATTTGTCTCTGCTCTTACAATGAACAATTACCACAAAGTTCTGCTCTAACTGAAGACTTTATGAACTTATGCAGTAACAGTTCATGGAACACAGAACATGAAAATTAAAAAATGCAAACAGAATTTATATTAAAACCATGATTTACAATATTCTTAGCGTTTTTATATTTTAAGGGTCAGCCAGCATTCTTCCACTAAGCTCAAGAAAATAACCCTGCTAGCTTTTTTGAGCTAGACTAAAGAGCATTCCAATGTAATTTAACCAGCACCTAGGAAAGGCTGTTTCAGAACCTAAAGAAAAGGCAGTTGACGGTATAACGTATAAAAATATTCTGTTTATATTATTTTATTGTTGTTGTGTGCCCTCCCCCCCTCGGGTATTTTCTCTCCTCTGTGAAGGTATCAGCCAAATTATGTCTGAAATAAAATGAGTGTTCAAAAGGGTGTAGACATTTGCAGTTGAATTTAACAGCATTAACAGCCATATTAAAAGCATTAAAATTGAAATAATATTAAATGAAATTTTATGTTTGTACAAATATTACTAATTCTGTAAATATTAATATGTATATAAATACTAAAGAGCTCCAATGCTAGTGGTGTCACAATTCAGTTTCTGCATCATAATTTTATGCCATGCTTGTCTGAGTAATGGAAAAACCTGTAATTCCACGAAGAACTGCAGTTAATCAAGAACCTATGACTCAGTACACAGGTAACATCTTTGTGTTGTGTACTCACAAGGTTGTACGTTAAAGATGTTATACCATCAAATAAAAGAATCATAGATTATTGCACACAAATTCTTAATATTTTTGACAGTACAGCAGTCCAAGGCATTTAGAAAAACTGCAAGTCATACTGAAAGAAATGTAACTTGTCAAAATACAGTACCTTTCCTGTCAAAAGAACAACCCTTGTCTCTTCTGAAATGTAATTCTTGTCATTGCAGAAATCCTAAATAAAAAATAAAGTTTGTGTTTGATTTATCAATCTTGCTGTTGATTTTTATATATACACGACTGACTTCTCAGATTAGGTGGTACTGTCAAGTAGCTCATCATGCAACTTGCTGACAAGAAGTTAATCAATCTAATAAAACCAGTATTTTTGAGATCTGCAGCGAGCATTACTGAATGACAGTATGCCATACCTGAAGTTGGTATTAACGTTTTTTTCTTCTTGAATGACATGGACTGTTTGAAATTAAGAAAAACTGGCCTCCCTATTTTTTCCACTTGCATCTTTTTAGAGAATGAAGTCCAAAGAGAGGAAAAGATATGTTGTTTTCTCTAAACAAGTTGAAAATTGATCTGTTTGTCACTCTGAGTAGGGTTTACAGAGACCAAAACACCAACTCTGAATGCAGGTAGCTATCACAGACATCAGCTCTCTGTTACCATGGCATCTGCCATTTCACAATTAAATAAGCAAACTAAATTTTGCTTAAACAGACTCTGGAAAGGCTGTTAAATTAACACTCTAAGACACTAAAAAATTAAATCTGTTCTTCAGTACAACCAAAACATCAGGTTTGATCCAGATAATTAATTTGGTTCCATTTAGACTTTTTAGAAGCGCACCTCTTGAAGAATAGTATTGCTATGGCTGACAGCAGAGCTGTACTTGCCCAGACTATTACTAGGCAGTAAGAGAACCAACTTGCACAGCAAGCAAAACAGCCAAACAGCTAATGACAGATATAAATGTACCATGGACACCATTAAAAATGTTCCCTTTTCTGTCTGCTTTGCATGCTAATTCAGATATACAAGTCAGAATATACATATACTCTCATATGTCCAGATGCATTTGTAAAACTTCAATGAAATGATCTAGCAATATGTAACTGGAATTAGCTCCCACCTGCTTACAAACATTTTTTGTGCACATTCATAATACATACATAGCATAGTGTACAACTGATGTTAAAAAATGAATTGATTAGGATAAAAATCATGCCTTTTCCCACTCACAGTATTATGTTGTCGAGATAACCATCTCTCAATTATAAAAATTGAAGTATTTTCTCTTATTACTTTGGAAATGAAATCAACAAATTTACCTTTTCGGGTTGTGTAAAAAATTTGGTTGGCAGTACAGGGTCCTTGGGTGAATCTGCGTTGCACAAAGCACTTTTGCTGTTGATTACACATAGTGCTACATCACATACTGTATAAAGTTTCTGAATAAAAAAAGAGAAGCATGCTTTAGGAATTACTGGTTTTATAGTATACAGAGAATGTAGTGCTTTAAAAAGTTTAATCTGTGTGTTAACCACCACTAAGGACATATTTTGTAGTTACATCATTAATCACACTGTTGGCTCTTCAAACACAAGTCCCCATTTTTCATATAATACTATTTAATAAAAACTAGTATTACTTTACATGCCTATACTATACAATAGAAGCTCTTGCTCAATCCAGTCACCATAAATGGTTTCTCATCTCTGCTAGAAAGGAATAGGTTTAACAGTGGCCATAATACCGTGTCTCCTCCCCGACAGCAGAAGATCTTTATGTCGGGAAAGAAGGCAGTAGGCGTTAAAATAAGGCAGGCAGGCAGTGACAGGAATATTTAACAAATTTTATTAACTTCATTAACGAGCATCATGTGCTCGATAAGGTCAGCAAGGTTCTGAAAGAACGAAACTGGCAACACAGAGACAACATTCACAATTAACACTCTCTCTAGAAGACCATAAAAATGTCTGAGCCAGTGCTTTCATATTTCCTGCAAATCCTGTTCATCAACTGCTTGTGAAACCTTCAGCCCATCACCCAACACTTATCTGAATTGCATTTCTTACTTCATTGGCCTTTGGCTCATCAGGAGACTGAGCATCTCGGGTGAGCTTGATGTTTTCTGTCATCTTTTTCATGAAGGCATGGCTATTGTTCTCATTCTTTGTCATTAAAACTTCAAGCATGAACCACAGGCACCTAAAAAGACATAAAACCACAAGCAATTACATTCCAGCTTGTATACTGCAGCTCCCACATATAGCAATGTCTTAAAATTTTTTGTCAGCTGTATTAGATTTTTCTTGGGAAACTACCATCAATTTGAAAATATCATAAACAGGTATCATCTGAAGGTGTAAATATTCTAGGACTTCAACACACAAGAATCTTAATGGTGTTCTTCCAAATAAATCTGGAAAATCAGAGTGCTTCTCTTATTGCATCTGCAAATGCTGTCCAAGCAACTTTTTTCTCTTCCAAATATGAACAGAAGCAAGAATTCTGGTGCCACCATCATCTAGATGAAATTCTGTAATCACTACCTTGGGCCACGTCAATGTTCCTGTCAACAACATACCATGACCACACTCAAAACAGGTGCAAACAAATCATACTGCTGCTAGACAGTTACCCACACCATGTGGTTTAATATGGGTTTTCAAATAGAGAGGGGATCCAAAACTGAGCAGGTCAGATTCTTGCTAATGTTCTATACTGGAGGAAAAGAAATCCTTACAGAGAAGCATAATGAAATTAGCTTTCTCAGTTTTCTTTCTTTAAATCTGGTTTATTTATAGGGGCAATCCATTATATTCTGACTAAAAGTTTGTTTTAAGAATTTCTCTATTATGATATAAAACACTACTGGTCCATCCATGCTATCATTTGCTATCAAGCTTCACAGCTGCACATGGCTAGAGGGTCAACAACAGTCATAACATGGTAAATTAATACTTCATGGGGAAAGACATATGGGCAGGTCTGAGAAGTGAAGACTTTGCCAGTAGCTAATTTAATTCTGAAGGTCTGGAAGAGACACTACCTTGAAGAAAGAGACTAAATAAAAAAAAAGAAAAACAGGATGACTGAACATTAGAATTCCCTGTCCACAAAAGCCCAAATCTTCTTAACTGATACAAATTAAAGATTTTAACACAAGAGATGAAGGAACATTTCTCTCAGACACTAAAAGTAAGAAAGGGTTGTGATCCATGGAAACAAAAATAGTTATTTGGTGTTCAAAATGTCTACATTCTGACTTGCATCCAAGCACTACAAAGGCAATAGTAAATAAATCTGTTCGATACCTTAACATCCATCTATTCACTAGTCTCAGGAACTAACATGGGATGAATACAGGACTGATAACATATCACACTGAACCAGTTTCTCCAAAACCCTGTGTCATCCAAAGATTACTACTGAGGACGAATTTTACTCTGGCAGTTCCAGTCAACTTCAAGAGCTTGATTTCCTCACTAAGTCAACAAATTAAGTAAATCACTATCAATCTTGAACAAGGCCTTTCCAGAACACCAGTGGGATTTTATGTAGAAAAAATATGCATGTAGAGGGACGCAGTCAAAGTAAATTAATTTTCTACATCCATTTTAGTATTTTTAGATTCAGAAGAAAAAAACTGCCTCATGAGAAAAAACAAACCCAAACCTATCTCTGCAGGATAATCTTAAGAAAGTTTGTAAGAATAAATATCACAGGTTATGGTTGAGGAACTTGCTAGGCATGTTTACTTTACGTGACTGTATTTAGGCCATGTAAAACCAAGATGAACTAGGGAGACAACTACAAAAGATTGCCAGTCTGCTCTTCCAAGTTCACGAGCATCGATGCTGACACTTTGAAGTGAACACTATGACTCTCAGAGCTCTTGAAAGAAACACTGTATTACATTATATGAGAAAAATGTTTTGCATTTATCTCAGGAGACTCTTTAGAGAAGTATCCCTGCCAAAATTCCTGTACAGAGTAGTTCTTTGTTTGGAGCAGCCCTCTCTGGCTAACTCGGCCAGCCTGTGACAAACATGAGGGAGGAAATTTGACAACAAAGGAAAGCTATACAAGGGGTGTCCAAAAAAACTATGCACTAGAAAGCACTTGACTGAGGAAGTATTAACTCAACAGCTGTGAATTAGAGCTTGTTCCATGCATTTTGGATAAAGTACAGGCTGAAGGGTGCTTTCAGATGTTGCCAGGAACAGGAAGTCCTGGGACAAAACGTAGACTTGATTATTAGGTAAGAACCTTCACTAACTTCAGGTTCTGAGCAGGTGTGAGTCAACTAACTCAGAAATCAGAACAAATTAAGTTTTTCATCTAAAGAAAGAACCAAGATTTGGACTCTCACAGATGAAGGTGCAAAAAGAATTCGCGTGTGCACCAGTATATTTGTGCCAGGAAGTAGTTGCTTTTCTAATGATGCATTTTGTATACATGGTTATACATGCCTTGCTTATAACCAGAACAAAATAGCTCACAATTCCAAAACAAACAACCAATCGAACTAAAACCAAAGCTGGCGTGGGATGTTTTAACAATTTTTTAAAAGTGATGAAAAGTACTTTCTAAAATTCACTACAAGACACAAAACAATACAAAAGATACAGTGAAGGTATGAAAGACTGAGGCACACAAGAAGGTCTTAAACTGGAAACAGTACAGAAGAAGGATCATCTGAAGAACCTGAAAGTGT
>NW_008624958.1:24082-25349 GCF_000691845.1 Merops nubicus | reverse complement strand
GGCGGGTATCCCACCTCCTCCCCTCCCTTCCTGACCCTTCTCCCTCGCCTGTCCCCGATCCCATCCCTGGCCGTCCACCACCTGCTCCCGCGCCTGGCCCCCAAGGTGTTTCGGTGCGTGTGCTCCCTGCTACCGGGCAAAGGAGCGCCAGGGGGAGGGAACCCGCTGTGCCCTGGGCATCAGGGCAGCGAGAGCGGAGGCCCACAGCAGCCGCTCGGGCAGCAGCCGCTCCAGTTCATTGTCCTGTGTCGGGTTTTCCCACCTGGTGCAGAAAATCTGGGTGATGCTCACTACTGCCTGGGACCGTCTCCTGGTTTGGGGTCTCCATGGGGAGTGGGTCTCCTTGAGAGGAGAAACAGCAGAAGGGTTGCTCTCAGCACCAGGCTTTGCTTTGTTAGGCCAAACACCACGTCCACCTTCTGCATTACAGCAGCTTGATGAATTTTGGGTGCACTGTTGAGCCAAGAGGTTTTGTAGGCCGTGCCTAATGCTTAAAAATTAGAGGATGGATGAAAATACAGTGAGTTTTTTTTCCTCAGTAATATATTGGGAGACGTCTTTTCCTCACCCATGTGACTTTTACATGGTAAAGCTGCAGCTGTAGCACAGTGTGTTCAAGCTTCCCTCTGCAACCAGGAGGACTTTTTAAAATGGAGACTTGAGGTTCCCTTTGAGATACGTCCAGCCTACTGTGATGGCATCTGGTGGTGCAGTACTGGGCAAACTGGGATAGCTGTGCAGCACAGCTCCATGTAAAGGTCTTAATGCAGGTCTGGAACATGTGCCTGGATAATTCCTTGTTAGCAGGGCTAACAAGTTGGGCTTTATGTGTCAATAATGCAAGTCCACTGCTGCTAGGTTTCTGGACCTTGCCAAGGTTGTGGTCACCGTGTGGTGCAGGCATGCATCTACTCACCTGAAGAGCCAGAGCCTCAGGGAGAAGCAAACTGCATCATACTTGTGATAAAATTATCATTTTGAAAATACTTGCATGGGAGAAATTAGAGCTAAGATATTCAGCAATGATTACATGATTTCAAGTGTTTTTCCAGGTGCCCTGCTAGACACACCTCCATGAAATCTTACTTTATGAAAATGGATGCTCAGCATTTCTGGGTACCTCAAGCCAAGAATAAGATTAATTACTTAGCAATCTTAGTCAAAGTATGCGTGATCTGGAATCAGGAAACCCTGGGGGGGTGGGTGTGGTGGTGATGGGTATTAGTCACAGTAGCTAGAGTGGAATCGATGTGTGGAACCTAAAAAT
>NW_008624958.1:2360-24051 GCF_000691845.1 Merops nubicus | reverse complement strand
TCCTGCTGGACCATTTTTTAATCCGTCTAGCTAGTCATAGTGCACAAAGTAAGTTTAAGTAACTTCAGAGGTTTTGTCGTACTGTTATTGATTGCTGCTCAGGAGCATTCATAAGGACAATGTTTGTCTCTTGTGCTGGAACGCTGACTTTGCCAGAGGAAAGGAGATTGCCACAGAGGTTTAATTCCTCAGATCCGAGCAGCTGCAGAAGCAATCGAAGAAGGGACTCATTTCTTAGAGAGTGGTGCAGCAAAGTGACATTGGGAGTGGATATTGCTTCCCTCTTTCAGAATTTGCCTGAGCTCATTAGACATAGGTGATGTAGGGGGCTCTGAGACACTGGTAACTTTTCCTTCTCCCCATGTCTTAAGGAAAACATTGAGATTTCTTCCTTTGGTCACTAGTCAACAGGGGATGACTGAAACAAGCTATGCAAAGCTGAAGTGGCCACTGCCAAAGTGGGTGCAGACATGGTAAGAAAAAATAACAAAAAACTGATGAAACTGGATGCTCCTCACATCATGAGCTATACCAGATATCCCAGACTGTGGCTGAGTCCTGAATGTTGAAGCACCAAAATGAGTTTTCCATCTTGTAGTTCTTCCAGAAATGTCCAGGCTCTCTTCCTGACAGATTGCTGGTGAATATGAAGAGGAATGTCACAACTGTGTAAATCCCAAAATAGACCGTAGCAGAAGTGTCTGAATGATTGCCGTTTGTTGGCCAACTTAGACTCTGTTGATACCAAACAGTATCCCTCAGCTGAGAGAGCTGAGAGCTGGATCTCTCAGCCACAGAATTTGAAGCTGTTGTAAGGTTTGTGCATGATGACTGCCAAAGGTCAGTTTAGCCCATCATCTACTTCTTCCTAGAGGGGAGATAAATAAGATGTTGGCTGCACTAAAATATATAGGAAACATCACAGCATCAGTCACAGGGTCACCACATCAACTGTGCTTTTGTTTTGACTGCTTTGATTTGTTTCTTTTTCAAGGGGGGTGTGGTGCTTGAAGGAAAACATGAGAAGTTATCACCCTTCCAAGTCAGAGAAGATTTGTCCTTGAGAGATACCTCACATTTTATTAACGTATGACATGATGTCCAGGTCTAGATTGCAGCTGCTTGGGGTCCACTAGACTCCCCATACAGCATTGCAGATGGTCAACACCTCTCATGATATCCAGCTTGGAAGCCT
This sequence comes from Merops nubicus, assembly GCF_000691845.1. NCBI lineage: Eukaryota > Metazoa > Chordata > Aves > Coraciiformes > Meropidae > Merops > Merops nubicus. Next base: position 22,856 of record NW_008624958.1, on the reverse strand, counting down.
GACAGAAATTTGGAAGCATCAGAAAGAGTAGGTTTATAGATACTAGATATAGATACACTAGATATAGATACACTAGACTGAAATAAGGCATACATTCAGAGAAAATAAGGCAAATTTGTAGTGATTACCTGTATGCCATGAGATGAGGTCGTGGTATGGGTCAGTACTAGCTGTCGTGCCTGTCTTTTGTCCATCAGGGAGGGGTTTATTTTGTCCATAGAAGCAGAACGTGCTTATCTGTCTCATTCTGCAATAGATGGGTGTGCCTGTCTGCCTGGCTGCCCCTAGGTGCCCTGAGTGTCTAAAACAGTCTGGGTGTGCCTGTTTCTCCTCCTCCACACTGAGACTTCTTTAGCACTTTCCAGAAGTGTAACATTTGCGTTGCTCAAGTTTTATTATTATTATTATTATGCGGTGGCCAAATGCTTTGTTGGGATATTTTAGGATCTGTGACTCACTAAACCATAATTTCCTGCTCACAGCATACCTGAGGAAAGTTATCTTTGTGAGGTCCTGTTCATAGTTGAGAGATGTATTCTGGAGGTGAAACTGTAAATATTGAGAAAGATCCTGGGCACGTATCTGTGAGATCTTCAGACCTTCCTCTAGCTGCCATTGTTCCTGTCTACCCAATAGGATGATTGATTTCCAGGCAGGTGTAGGACAGGTTCCTCACATTTCAGGACAGTGCTCTAGGAAGCTGGAAAGGCTTCTGAGGAGAGCTAAGGAGGCTGGGCACCTGGGCTCTAGTGATGTTTTCTTCTAGCTGGATGTGAATTTGCTGTAGCATTTATGCTGCTGGGTGAGGTTTTTAGAAATTGAAACTTTAAAGGCTGCTATGAGGACTCAAGTCTATATGCATTTAAAACCAGACAAGAATTTGGAAAGCAGTATAGCCCATAAGGTCTCAGCCCTGTTCTCCCTGGGCATTCATTGGTGTTGATGGGACTGTTGGCCATGTGAGAATTGTTTCAAGTCCTTCGTGAATACTTAGAGGGGCAGACTACAAGCTTCACCCCTTTCTGAATGGGCCAAAACCAGATGGTGATGAAAATGATGTCAAGCCCTAGTGAATGGGAGAAGAGATCCTTCACCACCTCCATTCAGATGCAGAATTCCCAAGCTGCAGTGAGCTTCCAGCTTCCAGCTGCTACAGTCTATCACCAGCTTGGTCAATCATCCATTATTTATTTCCAAATTCTGTGTAAAGCTCTGCACCATACCCCTTCGTCTGTGCAAAGGGAAAAGAAGAGACAGAACTTCTGAAAAAAACTGTGAAAAGTAAAGCAGAGAAGCCTTTGAAATCCTTTCTTTGGGAGATTGTCCTATGTAGTTACTTCTGAGGAAGAGAGAAAAGGGAAGTAAGGTCATACACAACGAAAAGTTGCTACTTTGATACATATTCCTTTGATCTCCCTACATCGTTTGTTGCAGTCAACAATTCCTTTTAGTGCAAGAGATCCTTTCTTTGCAAGTATTCATCAAATGCAAAACCCTTCACTTCATGAGTATGGTGCATGTGGTCTCTTCCACAGCCTGTGTTGTGTGATCAGGCAGTTGATGCCTGCTGATTGCCCATTTGAGAGCAGTTAATCAGGACTGCAATGAATTTCCCAGGGATAGTATACAAACAAGGGAAAATAGTCAACAGAAATGCTTGCAGGCAAATAGGAGCATCTCCATGACAAGCCAGTCCTTGGATGTGTATGTAAGCAGCATCTTTGTCACAGAAATGTTTGCTGATAAAGAATATTAGGAGGTAGGTGATTAAACAGAGGAGCTGTTTGGAATGAAAATGACTGTTCCAAATCCTGTTTTTAACATGCTGGATTCTTTCTTCCCTTTTCATAAAGTCAATAACAAATTGCTAACTAAGAGGCTTAGCCGTGGAAGCTAGAGAACCCAGGATGGGCCAAATCAAAACCATTTATCATCATATCCAGTGTTTCTTTTTGCACTTGAACTAAAAATGAGTGCTCTGATTTGCAGAACGGCCACACTGGAAAGGAATGCTGCCAATAAAGTTGGAGAAACACTTTTAATATCTTAAAATCAGTTGTTGGTAGTCCATCTGCAGGCTGTAGCTGTAACTCTCACGTGAACCCCGCTGTTCTGGAAAGGCTCTTGCACTTTACCCAGGCTGGACTGAAAAGCAGCAAGGTTGATTCCTCTGTTGTGTATGGAAAGAGCAGGTTTGGAAAAAAAACCCACCTACATCTCTCTTATCAGGAGGTGCTGAGAATTGCAAAGTAGGCACTCCTGTATCTATCAGCCCTCATTTTTCCTCTATCTTACCTACCAGTATCCAAGGCTGTCCTAATTCTGAAGGCACATTTATGCTGGGCGAAGGAACATGGTGTGAAGTGTTTGAGTGAGCGGTGACCCAGATCTGACTTCAGAACAATGCTTTTACTGAGACCCTAAGGAAGCAGACTGAAATGCTGGGGTCTGAACCCCAAGCCCCGAATTAAGGTTGACATATGGGTGATTCCCACAGCCCTTCATACAGAGGGGGTGAGTTTGCCTTATAGCTTCCCCCCAGGGTGCGGCCGGCCCTGCAGGGAGAGCCAGAAGGGAAATGAGCCCCAGGGGTCCTGCATTGAGTTGACAAAGGTCAGGTGTCTGCTGGGGGATAAAAGCCGGGACCACTGGCGGGGGGTCAGGAGTGTCTGTCTGTGGAGTGCTCTCCCCAGAGCTGCCTGGTTCAGGAGAGACCTCCTGACTCTCCCTGGAACTGGGCCCCAGTCTGCTCAAGACCTTTGCGAACGCGGGCTGATCGGGTGAGAGTCACTATGAGGTCACCTTTCTCTTATGTGTTCAGCCTGCTGCTCTGGCTGTTTCCCATGCCAGCTGTGGGCAGCCTCGGGTCTCTGTTTGTACCACCTGTTGTGGGCTGAGTTACATCCTTTGTGAGATCATTGAGGGTGGCGTCAATTATGTACCAGCTGATTGATCTGTTTGTACCCCCAGTGATCATTCATGGACTGTCCTTCTTGTCTACAATACAGTCTGTGTATTGGTTCATCTTCCTGCTGGTGGTATCATTTGTGTTGGGCCTGGTCATTGGCAAAACAGCAGACCCACGCTCCATCATCCCACTGACTGCCCCAGGGAGACCTGCAGAGCTGCTCAATGTCCATCCATGGCAGGATGGGCTTGAGCTACTGTGCATCAGCTCCCCCACGAGTGGCAGGGTGCCTGCTCTGAGCCTTCATGAAGGTGAAGGCACTCATTCCTGTGGCACTGGAAGGCTGCATATTGTGCAGCCTCAGTGGGGAATAAGGGACTGCACAGAAGCTGTTACTGCAGGGCTGCTCCTGTCCAGCATCCTCTTACTGCTCAGGTAAATGGCAAGTCATTCAAGGTTAGTAAAGATCACTTAACTCCAAGAGGTGGACCAGGTGACACTTGGCATTCATCTCAGGAGTCTGGAGTAAGTCACTTGGGTTTGAGTCTAATCAGACGGTATGTGATTGTAACTGGAATTTGAATTACTGAACAACATAAAAAGAATCCTAAAAAGCACTGACTCCCCATAAATCTTGGATTGCTGGCACTCAGGAGAGAAATGCCATCTGGTGAGCACCAGCAGTAAAGCCTGCTCAGTTTATGTGTCCACATTAAGACTGTTACCCAGTCTTTACATCACGCTTACACCTTTAGGATCAAGAAGTGAATGCAACCGTGTTCCAGGAGAAGTGTGTATTTATCATTAATTGTCCATTACCTAGTTATTGGACCATAACTAACACCAGCACCCCTGGATTGGATGCACACATATGGCTCTAACTCTCATTCAGCTGAGTTCCTCCATTGTAACATACACACATACATCAAATGCACATCTAACTACCCTGAAGCTTGAAAAAAATCACAGAATCATTAAGGTTGGAAAAGATTTCTAACATCAAGTCCAACCATGAACCCAACACTACCATGACCACTGAACCATGCCGTGAAGTGCCATGTCTACACATTTTTTTAACCCCTCCAGGGATGGTGACTCCACCAGCTCCCTGGGCAGCCTGGTCCAGTGCCTCACCACTCTTGCAGCAAATAACTTCTTCCCAATATCCAATCTAAACCTCCCCTGGCACAACCTAAGCCCATTTCCTCTAGTCCTATCACCAGTTACCTGGGAGAAAAGACCAACACTCACCTCACTCCAACCTCCATTCAGGATGTTGTAGAGAGCACTAAGTTCTCCCCTGAGCCCCCTTTTCTCTCTCAGTTTTGTGGCTCAGTCTCTGTTTATGAGCTTATAAGTGAAGCGTGGGAGCAAATGGGGATGCTTGTGCTTCTAATTGCTTGCTTTGTGTGACAGCCAGATAGTGGGAGGCACAGCTATTCCTAACCCTTCTTGCTGTTAAACCTTACTCAGAATGACTGGGCTCCAGGGTGGTGACTGCTGGACTGGCTCCACTGCAGGGCACATGGTTATCCACGGAGCTAACGAGGGGGTGTCACAGGAACAGGGACGCCAGCGTGGCTCCCAGGCTGTCAGAGGGAGAAGAGGAATGCCATCACGGAAGATATAGCTGAAGAGGGCACAAAGGTAGCAGAAAAGGGTTTGGTTTGTTTTTTTTTATCTCATCTGTTTATTTTGGAACTCCTGGTGTAAGTTCCTTCTGCTTTTTGAGCTTGTCTGTTTTTTTGGGGAACTTCTGATGTATGGAAAATTCTTCCTAGCATGTAACACAGGTTCAAATTCCCCTACTGAGATTTCTCCTTTAACTCCTTTAGGATGCATCTCTAAAAAATGGAATACATTGGTGGGGATCCCCTGACCAAAAAAAAAAAATTACAGAAATACTGTCAAAAAATGATGGCCACTGTATAATCTAGATAGGAGGAAGAAATGTCCAGAAAATGGAACTCTGTGTTTCAATATGATTTTACAATTGGTGTTATTTTGTAGATGGACAGAAAAATAGGATGAGATACTATATGTGCATTTGGTTTTCATGTTGTGGGATTCTCATGCTACTAAGAGGAAATGTAAACTGGTAGATAATGATGTGACTGGTATTATTGCTTTGGTGGAAAGGGATGAATAAAAAGAGGGTGGAATGTTGCTCTGGATGTGAACTTGGGAGGGGCTGCATGAGAAGGGACACAGAAAGCACAAGAGAGGAACCAGAAGAGCCAGAGGTTGTGCAGTTGTTAGTTGGGTGGTCAAGTAGAAGGAGGCAGGGAAGAAATGATAACCAGCCACCCCCACAGGATAACCAGCTGCCCCTCTGGAACCAGAACCTATCATCTCCAGATAGCATGGTGCTTCCTCTATCTGGTGGTAGGAGAAATGAGGTTTTATCTCCTTCATCCTCCCCTATGGCTGCATGAATTCGACCCCATGGTCCTGTAATTCCAGCCCCTCTTAGAGAGGCTGTAGAAGCTGACAGCCCTCTTTTAGTGTGTGTCCCTTTTACTACATCTGACTTAAATAACTGGAAGAAGGACAAGGGTTTTATCAGGGGAATCCCAAGAAAATGTACCAAAAGGAGGAGGTTATTATGGAGAATCGTAATCCAGCATGTAACTAGTTGTGAGGAACCTTGAGGTAAAAACTGTATGTCCATAGCTGGGGTCGTGGGAAACTGAGCTCTAAAACCATTTTAGAAACTGATGGAGTGTAAAATTGAAGAAAAGATGGCAACTCATGAATTTCTTTATATGCCAGTGTCTAATACCTCTACTAGGAAGAGATTTGTTGCACAAATTAAGAACACAAATAACTTTCTCTGTTAGGTCCACAGAGCTGCATCTCCCTAAAGAGACTGCCTGGAAGGCACAACTCTATTGGCTGAAAAGCAGCCAGACAACATTGACATCCCTGAGGAAATCCTGAATGCTGTGATACCTACAGGGTGGGCAACTAAATCAAAAGGAAGAGCAAAAAATGCAACTCTGGTAAAAACTGATTTAAAGCCAGGATCCCAGCTGGTAAGAAAGAGACAATACCCTATTAAGCTGGAAGCCCAACTGGGCCTAGAACCACTGACAAATGACTTTATCCAGTATGGAGTTCTGTGAGAGTGTCATTTTGAATATAATACTCCAGTCCTGCCAGTTAAGAAACCTCACACAGAGGAATATAGGTTGGTACATGACCTAAGGGAAATTAACTCAGTTGTGGTTGATGTACTGAATCCATATGTACTCATGTCCTCTCTGCCTGACAATAATGTTTATTTTACAGTACTAGATTTAAAGGATGCCTTCTTTTGCATACCATTGGAAAAGGAGGGGCAGAAACTGTTTGCCTTTCAATGGGAATGCCCAACAACAGGAAGGAAAATTCAGTGCTGCCCCAGGGCCTCAAAACCAGCCCTACACTGTCTGGGAACATACTGGCAAGGGAACTGGCAGATTGTCAAGGTAAGAATCCTTCCATCACGCTACTACAGTATGTAGATATTTTGTTGGGAACCCCTTCAGAAGTGCAATGCTGAGCAACTACCATCAGTTTGCTAAATTTCCTGGGAGTTGCAGAGTACTTGGTGTCACTGTGAAAGGCTCAGATTGCTCAGACAATGGTGGAATATTTGGGCTTTGAAATTTCACAAGGCAAGAGAAGGCTGGGAATGTAGTGTAAAGAAGCAATTTGCCACATAGCCCCTCCTCAGTGGGAGAAATAATTAACAGGTTTTCTAGAAATGGCTGGATGGTGTCACCTTTGGATGCCTAGTTTCAGTCTGATTGATAAACTCTTGTATGCTGCTGTCACAGCCCCTGAGGAACTCCCAGGGTGGACCCTTGAGTGCTGAAAGAGCTTTGACTCTGTAAAAACCAAACAGATGTGGGCTCCTGCACTGGGACTGCCAACCTGTGGTTGATCCTGGGATGCAGCCATTAGCAGAAGTCATAGTAAAACAATGTTAAGTGTGCTGTCAGAACAACCCAGAGATTCAGATGAAACCTCCAGGACAAGTAAAAAGAGGTCAAGCCCTGGGGGAGCACTGGCAAATAGATATTTCTGAGTTACTTAGGTGCAATAAATGTAAATACGTTTTGGTATTGGTAGATACCTTTTCTGGCTGGGTGGAAGCTTTCCTGATGAACCAACAAAGCTGGGGAAGTGGTTAAGGCATTATTAAAGGAGATAATTCCTAGGGTTGGGATCCCCAAGGGCATAGCATCTGATGATGGTCCATATCTTGTCACAGGTATTGTACAGAAAATATCCAGGATCCCACAATTTAATTGGGAACTGCATACCCTGTGAAGGCCACTCTCTAGTGGAAAGGTAGAATGGATGAATCAGACCTTACAGAGAGAAATTCCAAAACTGTGTCAGGAGACCCTGGATAGATGTTTTGCCCTTAGCTCTGCTAAAGGTCCAAATGACTCCAAGGTCTCAGGAGGGAGTAAGTCCCTTTAAAATCCTATATGGAAAACCCTATCCTGTGAACAGTTTGAGTGGGAAAGATGTCCAGATGCATTTGAATGGGGATTGGATTGTTAGTGAGTACATCTTGTTGTTGGGGTCTACTTTATCCTCCCTCTGTGGGTACCTTGATGAGAGGACACCCACACTGCTTGACAGCTCCGTGCATACTTTCAAACCAGGAGATCGAGTTTATACAAGGAATTGGAAGGATGAACCTTTAAAAGAACATTGGAAAAGGCTGTACCTGGTTTTGTGTATCACCCCAACTGCAGCTGAAGTAGAGGGTCTCGTTCCTTGGGCTCACTATACAAGAGTGAAGGAAGCACTGAAACCCAATCAGGACCCATGGACTCCTGCTGGAGGTTTAAAACTGAAGACCCCCAGACACGATCCTCGCTGAGGAACTGTACCTGTACCTAGAGTTCAGCCAGTGCCTGTCCAAATTCAGGCTGTACTGGAGGGTTCTTGGTATTATTTTGTATTCTGATACTAGTAACATGTTGAAGTTTTGTTGGTATTATTTTATATGCTAACACTATTAGTACTTTGCAGGAATTTGTATTCATTTAGAGGCAATTGTTACTCTGGCAAAGAAGAAAATTGTGGTTTTGCTAGGTTTGAAAATATAAAAGTATTTGGATGTTAGGAAGAATACCTAAACCAGACTAAGCCATGGGTTATTATAGAAGAGTGAGACTTATAAACTTCAGGAAAAATGAGCTCTGTAAGTCTCAAAGAGGGGAATTGTTAAATGTTACCCAGAATGACTGGGCTCCAGGGTGGTGACTGCTGGACTGGCTCCACTGCAGGGGACATGGTTATCCACGGAGCTAACGAGGGGGTGTCACAGGAACAGGGACGCCAGCGTGGCTCCCAGGCTGTCAGAGGAAGAAAAATAAGAGGAGGAGGAATGCCACCATGGAAGACATTGCTGAAGGGGGCATGGAGTCAGCAGAAGAGAGACCAGCCAGTCAGTGAGTGACTGTGCCACCCAAGAGTGACAGAGTGTTAGGGACCAAGGGTGACCAACCAGAGAGCCAGCAGACACATAGTTACCAACCAAGGGCAACAGATACATGGTCATCCATCAAGGGTGGTAAATGCATTGTAACTTCAGCTCTAGTGTGTAAATATTCTCTGTCCTTTCAATGTGGCATGTTAGTTTCTTGGCATTAGCCCCTGATCCTGCCCAGGATGATAAGAAACCTGGTTATCTTGCCTCTGTGTGCGGATTGCTTTTCCACACTGGGTGAACAATCCATTTTTGGGACATGACAGCTGAATAGCAAGAGGAAAACTGTGAGCACTAATTTTACAGAGCAAGCAGACCTGCTAGGGAACCAGCTGCTTTTTTAGTATCTGTTCCGGAGACATGTGAGGGAGCTAAGATCTCAGAATAAGCAGAGCTGTCTGGAATGTTCCTAGTTTGGCAACTTCTTTGGAACCTGGGGTTTACCTGAATTGTCTCACACATGCCATCCATTTTTCTTGTCTTATATCACAGACCAATCTTTGCTAAGGTGAAGATTCAATGCCTACCAACTCTGTTGTGCCTGATGGGCACCAAAACCTGGCTTCTGGGAAGGCTCTTGCTGTGCTAGACATCCCCGACTGGGCCTATGTCAAAGGGAAAGATCCTACTGTTTTCCTCCCTGGTCTCAAAAGTCCCTACAAATTGTAGGTGGTGATCAGACGAGTGGCCTCTGAGGAGGAGGAGGCTATTTCAGGAAGAGTGGCTGATGATGGAGTAAACAGTGCTCTCCCCTAAGAGAGTACTTAGCCACTTTGTCGGCAGCCTGGCAGGCCCTGCAGCTCACTTAGCTGTGCTATCTTTGGAAGAGAGGTGAGACAAAGGTGTTTTATGGTCCTGACCTTTAATATGCTTGTGCTGTTATTGAGTTTGAAGCGTAAGCTGCAGGGCTTGGGTCAGATTTCGTTGTGAATGCATTTGCACTCGCTTTTCCAGTCAGATACAGCTATTCTGTCTGCTCCTCTTGCTCTCCTACCATGCTGAGGGTGCTGCAGTGCACAGCTAGGCAGATGGCTCGCTTCATCCTGGAGACAGATCCATTTATGAGCACGGGGATTCTTGTATCTAAAGAAGTGCTTGAGTGAAACCACTCGAGTGAAAGCTGCGGTGGAAACTGGAGATCTTTAAGGTCATTTACATGTATGGGTGAACTGCTCTCAAGAATGCAGAAAAAAAGGGAGAAAAGCTCTGAAAGAGGAATGCTTCTTGCTGCATCCCCAGCATTTATCATCCTGCAGCATGTGGGGTTTTCCTGAGGACATGCAATCCCAGATTTGCTAGAAACAAATTTGTGAGGTCTAGTGAGCACAAAGCCCCAGGCAGCAGCACGGTCACAAACTTACCATCTGTGCGTGATTCTAGCAGCATCAGGCCTGCAGTTCACGTGTGGGGTTCTCAGCTTTCCTCTTCTGCTGCAAAAACAGTTCTGCTGCCCATGCAGGCAGCTTTCCAGGCCAGAGCTCATCTCCCAGGACACTGCAGTGATGGAAGGTGGCCAGTGTGGTGTGGTATCAGTATAACTCTGTGTAGACCAGAGGCTTAAGTGAACCTTAAGTGTGGAAACATCATTGCTCCATCCTGCAAAGAGAAATTCTAATGGACCTTGATCTATGAAAGCCTTTAAGCCTCATTTAAAGGGGCCACGTGATATTGCAAATGTAAGGTCCCAAATGCGGACACAGAGAGATTAGCACTATCACTATTTAATGGAAGCTCACTGAGGATTTCTTCAGCGGTTCCTGCAACACACTGTTGATATATTATACTCTTTGAAAAGGTATTTCTTTCCCCATAAGCTGTTGTGTGTAGCTTCTATTAAGATGGCCCTGAGGAGAGTCCAAAGAGCAGTCTTTATGGCCCTGCTTGTCTGTGCACTGCTGTCACAATAGTTTCTTAGCCCTGAGCAGGAGTGTCCTGGCAGCTCAGGAGAGGAAGGCTTCCAGGAGTGGAGAAGATTTTGGATACTGGCTTGACATTTGAGTTTTCTCTAATGTTTTGAGATTTATTCCTTGTTACTGCTTGCCTTGGACCTTTTCTGTGCCTTTTCTATGATTTCCTAATTCACTTCTGCATTTCATGTGACAGTGAATGTTCCTTGTCCTGGTGGCTTGGCTTCTAGGCATCACTGACAGGCAACAGGTGAAGTCTTTTGATGAAATGTCCTTGGTGAATGCAAAAATGCATGTCCTGCCTTTGTATACCCATACTTACACCCACACGCAGGAATTAGAGTCCCTGGCTAAATTAGCAGCAATGGGAATACAATCTAAAAGCTTTGAAATAAACAGTTGCCATTATAAAGTATAATTTTCAGCATTACTTTCATGCAGCTCTATTTGGGCTATTTCTAACTTCGGCCATCTGAAATGTGGGCAAGCTGTAACATGGGTCAGTTTTGCTTGGGAGAAAGTATCTTGTGCAAGTTGTGTCCCTCACATAATACAAGGTAAAATGACACAAATTTTGAAATATTTAGTATATAACTGTTAAGGCAATATAAAATACATTTCAACAGAATACACCAGGTAAAAAAAGGTAGCTTCAACAAATTGTTTCCAAATTTCTCAAAAAAAAAACCCAAAAAACCAAGAGCCATTGTAAGCTATATTCATGATGATATTACTCTTCCCCTACCCTGCACTTGCCTTAGAGGATCAGAGTATGAGAATAATTGTAAAAGTACAGTGCATTTTGTCAGAGAACTATGAGAATTGCAGCTTTGAGCATCTAAGGCTGAAAATTCCTTTGTCTTGGGCAGCAGCTATGAGCTTCCTATCTTGATACATCAGTAACGTGTTGCCTCCTTCATAATGTCTTATTTAAAAACTTTAATATATACAATGTCTAGTCTTCACTAAACCCAGAGATACAGTCCTGATTAATGTTGGATGTGGAGGCTGAAAGTTATATTTTATTCCAGTCTGATGTTTCTGTAAAATACTGTGTGGTTTCAAGGCAGGTAGCTAAATACTAGGTAAGGAAAGGGAAAATATATTTCTAGCAAGTATTTGAAAAATGGAGAATCAGTGGTCTAGACAGCATCAGATGGATGCTCCAGAGAAGATGAACAGAAGCTCTGAAAGCAGAGATAAGAGCATATGAAAGAACAAAGAGTGGAAAGAGGAAAAGATGAACAGAAAGGATGTCATGGATGAGGAAGAAAAGGAAAACTTTACAACAGAACAATACCTTAGCCCTTCAGTGAGTAAGCAAGGGGTGTGTGAAGATGGAGCCAGTGCAAATTCTTGAAAGATGAGCTGGTGGCTGGAACACCTGTCTGAATCAGGATTTCTAGAGCAGGGACAAACAGAGGCCACAGCAGCACAGGAAGGAGGAAGCAAAGTTAAACGTCAGTGGCAGTGAAAAATCCATGTTGAGGCACAAACAGGCAAACTGTGCAAAGCCCTTTTATCTGTCACCACTCTACAGGTAGCAGCTTTTTTATCCAGATGACAGTTCTCTGGAGAAACCAATTTAATCCTGTATTAATTAAAAAAAAAGAATAGGCAGACCTTTTTTTCTTTTAGTAATCCCTGTGACAGGAATAGCAAGCAGAGTTTATCTGAACCCTGACTCACAGTTTTCTTCAGACAAGGCTGTGAAGTGACACACATTGGTTGTTTTCCAGACTGTACCAGAAGTGGATTGTAGTCAAGACTCCAAAGATGTGGATCTCTACAGATTAAAAAAAAAAAAAAAAAAAAGAGATTCTGTTCCCAAATGAGTAACCAAACTCACCAAGATGAGCACAGTGGAGAAAGCTGGTTAAAGAGAGAACTCATTTTCTAAACAGGGACAAAAAGTTGTATGGGCTTGGTCTAGTCCAGCACTAAGTCAGTAAAACACCCCTTCTATAGGAACTGGACTTGCCAAATCCCTGTTGCATAAATTCCAAGGTCTGTACACGTACCAGTGAAGTACATGGGCATATGGGACAGACTTTCTGAAAGCCTGCCTGCAATCCTGCCAAATCTGCAGTAGATAACAGACTTTGCAGCTCTCTAGGATTTTCTGTTGCCAAGCTCAGGTGCAGTGTATGAAGAATTCAGCTGAAACCAGGATTTTCTTGCCCTCAGTATTCTCATAATTTATACTAAGCAAATCTACACTGGCTGAACGGAGAGAAAATGGACACTTTTCTTCTAAAATGAAAATATCTGTATTAATATAGAATATTAATTCTATATTAATAATAATTATAATATATAATTAATATTTATGAAACTACTAATTGGCCATGCCTCTGTTTGCTTCTCTGATTCCATCTCCTATCAACTACCCACTGAATTCAGTATCCAGATTTCATTTAATCTTTAGTCCACTGGTTTTCAGTTAAGCAGGTTTTGCTCATGAGGATCAGCCTAGAAAAATCTCTCACTGGGCTGTTGCCTTCCTTTATGGAGCTACACAATTATTTGACTGTTCTCATCACAGTGCTAGGCTTAGAAATACCAGTGCTGAAAAATGCAGAGTGGTTAGGAGAATAAGCTCTGCTTGACCTTATTAGCAATATTGCTCAATATTGGGAGGCTTTGGGGATGGTGGGAATTGGGCCAGTTTTCTGGGAGCAATGGGCTATGTCATGGTTGCCCTCATGCTGTTTACTTGCTAACCTACTTAGTATTTGGTTTGGTTTGTTGATTATCCTTTTTTCTTTGTGTTTAAGGGTTCTTACTACAGTAACTCCTATATACTTTGTGTTACTAAACGTGAAGGGCTCTGTGTGAGCCACACAGTTTACTCAAATTATTCTTAGGTGACACTGCCACAAAGCCATCAGCTGACAAGACAAAACGGGTGACCCACCTTTGTGCATCTCAGCTGAATGACCTTCCCAGACTACTCCAAATGACTCAGCCCTCCTGACATGTCCCTCAGCACCACCTGCTGGGATGAAGCTTCTCAGCTGCATCTCTCCCAGGGCCCTGGGGATGAGGGCCAACATCAGTGTACGTAAGAAGCCACCTACCTTATAAACATCTGATGTGTTTTTAGCATTTCCCTAGTGAATGGATGGAATGAAGAGATGACATGCATGGACAAAATATTTAGAAACTTGCTTCTAAATATTTACCATATGCATTAAGAGTGCTTTAAAATTAGGATGGATGCTGAAATGAGATATTTGAGCTGCATATAGCATTCCTGATATAGGAATTTATATAATCACTTGGTGTCATGCTCACATTACAAATCAGATCATATAACATGGAGTTTTCTATAGATTGAAAGCAAGCAGGTCACTTTTATATCACAGCAAATATTTTATGAAAAGGTTGATTTGTATACAGACTAGAAAAGCAGCAACATCTTTGTAGCTGCTGTTTTGGAGGTGATATTCTAACACAGACTTGCACTCATAAATCCAGTGTTTATCTGCTGAACTAACTAAGGTCTTGGAGTTACAGAAATTAAAAATTTAACTCCTAAGAAGAGATTCTGGATGTCATTGAGACAACATTGTTGCACTGAAAATTGGTATGGGAGATGATACAGTTATGATCTGGAAAACAAATGCCATATACAGTCACTTCCACTCCATCAGCAGTGAAAGGCAATGAGGCTTCAGAAATGGCCATCAGCAGTTTTGAGTCAGCCAGGAGGCTAAGATGTGAGGGACAAAAGCCAGGGCAGCTGACCTGGGATGGCTACAGCTGTATCCCCTACCCTAAACATCACACTCATCATAAAGGAGGGAGTTTGCTAAGGGTGGGGGCTCCTCCTGCTCTTCCTTTTCATTTTCCTCCTCTCCATCCACGCAGGGGCTTGCTTACCATTCTGCTCCCTTGGGCTGCTTTCCTGTTTATTCTGACCACTGTGCATGTACTAGGCTGAGTATAACTTTATATACTTTATATTAGTATTAATATTGGCTTTGCTGGTTTGTTAAATCTGTTTTCACTTCAACCCGTGGGTATCCTCTCCTTTTCCTGAGCCCCCTACTTGGCTGGGGAGAGGTCATTGGGTGATAAAGTAACTGCTGTTTAAGCCCTCAATATGGACTAAACAGAGACAGATCCTTGGAGTGAAACCCAAAAATTTGCAACATTTATATTTTGTATTTTTCCCATAGACAGACTGAAAGAGACTGTAAAATGTACTGATGAATATGATAAATAATGACTATAGAACACAGGTAGAAATATGAATTTTAACAGACCAGACTCATACAGAGAGAGAAATGTGTGAAGAATACAGCTTTCCATGTCCACCTTTGTAAATGTTCAAAGACAGAGGAGAGATCTGATCTGCCATAAAAGCCACGGTGGATGAGAAAGTACAAAACCCATGAGCAATACAGAAAATCAGACTACAGCTTCCACAGCCTTAATCCTTACCTGGGACTGAGTTTGAAATGATTGGTTATTCTGCTTAAGGTTTCGTCTCAAAGGCTAATAAGTCTTAATCCATAAAATTTTCCCCTCTGCTCACCTTTCCCTTTTGGGAAGGAACAGCCACAGTGAGTTACATAGTTGGGTAATACGGATGGAAAAGATACTTCAGTCAACCTGGAGCTTAAGTCTGGAGGATATTGCCTTTGCCACAGCTCTGGTAGTGGATTTACAAAGGCAAGGAAACTCTCTTAGCCCAACCTTCCTTAAATCCAAATCTTGTTATAACTTGGAATATAAAAAAGCATCACATGATAGAGAGATTGGGTAAAGCAGCAGGGACAAACGAGGGTTATTTTGGAGCTGGGTGAGCAAGACTGCGTAGCTTGATAAGGCTCATGATGTCCTTTTTCAGTACAGAGCCTAGGGTGATTACATAAGGACATTCTCTGCTGGGCAGAAGTGCCATTTCTTGCAGATGTAGTTTTTTTTACAGATGCACCACTCTCTATGTGAATGAAACGCTTTCCTGCTGGTTTGTCCCATGCTGGGGAAGCCTGTCCTGGAGAAACAGCCCAATTGATGGAGGGTGCTCATTGCCCCACTTCTTACCTTTTGTTCCATCAGACAACAGTGCCTTCGTGGCACTGAATCAAGCTATGAAGGTCAGTTGTGTGGCGTATTGCTGATAGTAAATGTCAATTTTTGACAGATTTGTTGGACATGGAGTTTGTCTGTATTAATCTCCTGATGCTTCTGTTATCATTATTAATCACTGGATCATGGCAGCTTCTGAGTCCCAGTGGAGACCCACTGTGCTAAGTACTCTAGAAACACATGCCTGGCATTGCTGGTTTGGCTTCACTCCAGTAGATCAGCTACATTCATGTACCTCCTGCTGCACTACCCTACTCAACAAAGGGGATATTTAGAGCACTGGGGAGAGGGGGAAAAGATCAGATAAGATCTTTCACTTGTTAATCTGTAAGTGTCCTTGCTCCACTCTCCATTGCACCAATAATAAAACATACATCTTTTCTGGATGTGAAGCTATCCCAAAATATTCTCTAAGCTGTCACATACCTACTGACTTCTGTATGATCTGCAAAGCAGAGAGGTGCTGTGGTGCTTTCAATTATAAAGATGAAGCTCTGGTATCAGTGCAGGTTTGTCACTAGTTTAGAGCACATGCTGAATCTCTGATGTGAGCTTAATTAAGTCTTCTCTTTCCTATCAAAGTCTGATGTAAAATACTCATAATTGACCTGCTCTTGGCTGATCTGGTAGAGGTGGAGATTTCTCTTGTGTGCAAAATGTGCTGGGAAGTGTCCTCTTGCTAAGCTAGATTGTTTCCAGCTTTGTACGTTGTGGTGGCAGGGGCACAAGTACAATCTCTTTGTTTCTGTGAAGTGCAAAACTAATCTCAGGCTCTGATGATGTACAGTGCAGCACCAGCATGATGGGACTGACACTGTTCCAATGCTCAGGGGATTAACCTACCTTCTCTGGGACCACAGTGATGCCAAAGAGGAGATAATCTGTATTTAAGGAGGAAACCCCAACATTTTTTTAATTCAGCCTGCAATAGGAATTTTGCTACTTGTGCAGGAGAAGGGATGGATGCTCCTGAGAATGGGATTCCTCTGCAAATTGCAATCCAGAGCTATCTGAGCAAACTTATGCCACTGTATTATTTCCCAGAGCCTGTGCTGAGCCCTGATTCACTAGTAGTTTCCTACCCCACAGAGGAGCTTGTAGCTTAGAGGCTATAGGACACCAAGGTGAAGCCTCTGGTGAATGCTTTCTGCAGCCCATTCTGAATGGGAAGGAAGAGGAACCCACACCTTCTCAGCCACGCTTGCAATGACTGAGTAAATCACCTCTCTGAAAATACCTTGTGCATCCTAAGCAGGCAAAAACCCAGTGTAGCTCTTGAGCTGAAAGGCCCCATAAACCCTATAAAACTGGAACTTTCTTCTCTCCAAAACAGTGTCCAATCACCTCACAAATAACCTTGGACAGTGCAGCGAGCAGGCAAAAACCCAGTGTAGCTCTTGAGCTGAAAGGCCCCATAAACCCTATAAAACTGGAACTTCTCTCCAAAACAGTGTCCAGTTACCTCACAAATAACCTTGGATAGTGCAGCGTTATCTGTTGGAGAAGAAACACTTGGCTATAGCTCAGTTTCCACAGGTTCAGGAGCTGGGCCAAGTTCCCTACCCTAGGTTAGCTCAGTTGTTACCATGAATTCACTCTTGCTTTGGGCCTGGGGATGGGCAGCCTTGGCTATGTGGAATTACCTAGTTTGGGGTCAACACTTGGGTGTGCCTTCAACATTGCATAGTGTGGAGGCACAGGTGAAGAAGGGACATAGCAGTAGGGATGGAAATAATGGGGCTTTTTTTATCCCCACCTGTTGCAGACACACACATAAACTTCCTGGGAAGGGAGCAGGGGTGTTAGGGTTACCAGGCAACCAACAGCAGTAAAAATACTGTGAAAGGAGAGCAGAGAAGAAGGGATTCAATCAAGGACCTGCTTGGGCAATTAGGCACCGGAGACAGTGATGGAGTGAGCACATTAATATTTCATAGTAGGTGAAGAAATCTGTTTCAGGTAGACAGAGGGTGCAAAAAAAGAAGTATGTGACTAAACAGAGCAGAGATGAAAATTCCTGGCTGAAATTAAATAAGCCTCTTTATTTTAAGCATTGTAAGGCCTGGAGTTGTTGAAGCAGGGAGATTTTTTAGAGGTTTCATTCATGTTCTGCTACTGATGCTGCTTGATGGATTTTGCAGTTCTCTCCAATTTTGAAACACTGAAATGAAGCATTTCTCTGTCACTTCCTGATCTGGTCAGCCTGCCCATGTCTCACATCCTCCCAATGGGCAGCACAGGGCTCACTGCCAAAACAAGGGCCTGGCTTTTAATATTTTAATAGAAAATGCAATAAACCAGGGAAGCAAATCCAGATTTTGTTCATCATACTAAAGAGATCTTATTTTATTAAAACCTTTTTTTTTTTCAGATCAGCCAAGTGCCTGACCAGGCATAAAGGGCATAAAAATCAAGGACTTCACAACTTGGCCATAATAGGGTCTATGGCACACAGTAAAACAATGGCATTCAAAGCTTACCAGGAGGTATTCTACACATCCTAAATCTGTAGTGCAGTCTGGAGATTGGGATTATTAGATTATTAGGTGTGTGTAATAAAGAGGATGCAGGAGGAGGCGATTGCTTTGCTTTTCTTCCCTCGCCTGGACAAGACTTGGCTGTCAGTGGTTGCTCACTGCCTGCTTGCTGGCACTGAGCAGGGCCAGGACTCTGCTCCAGGGCCTTGATCTGCCCTTTGGAAACTGTGTGGAAATAAAACACCAGTTGACTCCCAATCCACCGGAGGCATGTGGATGGGTAGAGGCTGAAGGCTCCCTGTGTGGTCTGGGGTTACCTGACAGCTCAACCTGCCTCCTTCTGGACATTGATCTGTGCTGTGTGGCTCCTGGGACACGGGGCAGCTCCTGCTTCTCCCACCAATCCCCTCTGGGTGATCCAACACCTGCAGATTGGACTTGCTGCATCCCTCTCTGTTATGGGTTTTTGGCTTGGCAGTGGCAATGTGGGAGCAGGGATGCTAAGGTCAGCATCTGGAGCTTCAGTGTGGTTTTCAAACGTGGTCATGTGTGAGATGACATAGCTGGTGCCTCTTTGCTTGGGAGCTCATTTCCTCTCCTGCCTGCAGTTAGCAGCCATGTGGCATCCTGACATTTGGTCCTTATTAACTTCTTGACAGAGAGCCCTTGGGGGTTTATTGGGAGATTAATTGTTTTCAGGATGCTTTTAGACTGTTAGCAAGGTTTTATCTTTTTTTTTTTTTTTCCCCCATCCCTTTGAACAGGTGACTCTAATAAAGCACTATGAGATGTATTAAAATGCTCTGAGGATGCCAGAGCATCTCCTCATTGTCCCCCATCTTCTCTCCTCTTTGCAGCCCAGAGCTGAGATCACCAAGGGGGACCCAATTTTGAGGAGGGCACTGGCTGCAGCCATCATTGCAGCCACTTTAGTTAGATCTTCTCAGTGGCATTTTTCCAGGAGGAAAAAAAAGAAAGACACACAAGCCTGTCTATTTTTTTCTGTAGTCAATGCATGTGATTAGCAGTATTTATAAAAACTGTGCAGAAAACAGCATCGCAGGAAAAGGAAAAGTACAGGCAGATGCACTGAACTAAAGGAGAAATTAACAAACTTTGAAATCAGCAAAAGTGCCTGATTAAGGATTTAAAAACCAGAATTCTGCAATTTGGCTGTGTTAGGGGTTTCTAAAGCACGATTCAATGATGGCTTTTGAGACCTACTGGAAGCTGTTCTGTAAATGGCTGCACGTATAGTGCCTTCTGAAGATACTGCTAATGTCATTGCTTTCAGGCTGGAAAGAAGGAAACTTCACCAGGAAAAATGGTAAAACAAAATAAGAAGGATGAATTCATAGTAGCCCACTCAAACATTCACTTTCCCTCCTCCAAAGTTGTGTGATTTCAGCGTTTTCCTTGCATTGCCCATAAATTCTTTATCACTGGTTTGTTCATTTTTGATGTCTTTTCCCCAAAGCAGAAGATAAGCCTTTTAAGGAACATTTTACTGTTCCTATTTACTATAAAACCAGTAGCAAATGTCTCATTTAAGGAATTCAAGCCTAGCAATTTTACATTAGCAAAGGAATTTAAATCTCCCTTGTGCTTCACGGCAGAACTAGGTTTGCCCAGAACACAGAATGAGACTTGGAGCTTTTTACTATTAATCTGTGAGTTCAAATGCAGGTTGGCAGAATCCAAAGTGCTGTGATAATCTCCCTGTTCAGCAGCCCTAATATGTTTTGGAAAAACGTATGTATGATAAGGATACCTGCAAAATACTTTCCACCTGATGGCTGTAGCTAGTTTATTTGTTCTGCTTCTGCAGACTGCTGGAGATCTGCATAGAGATGATTTTCCTTCCATATGTAGATGTAGTCCTCTCAATTTAACTATGTTTATTTGAAGCTATAAAAGGAGTCCTTGGTAATGTCCCCACTGTACCCATAACAAGATTGGAATGCTCAGTGGTACCAATCCTGCATCCACTGGAGATCACAAACATTGTAAATTAGGGACAGTTTCTTCTGGTGTATGTATTGCCTAGTAGAGGGGGGGCATAGTAGCGTGAGATTCCTTATTAGCTCTGATCAGAGAAATACATAAAAATAATTCCACTGAGAGGATGACACTAAACGACATCCAAACATCAGAGCATAAAATGTGCCAGTTTTTATGAAAGTTTTTAATGCATTTTTAAAACATACAAATGGAATGAACACATCTAAATATTCATTGCTTAAGGTGCCTCTCTTTGACATTAAAAGCAGTGTGTGTGAATTCCTCATTTTACCTGATAGCTCTCATTAGTTCTCCATCTGTAACCCACACCTCCAGCTAACAAGGGCAAAACTGCAATGCTCAATTAGGATTCGCCCTTTAGGGGAAGCTGAGTGGAAAAAAAAACAGGACTTTTATGCAGGAGCAGAAGGCAAAACTGTTACCAGATGAACAATTCTTTCCAGCAGTGCTTTGGCTAGTCTCACCACCTAATTGAAGATTTATTGTAAGCCATCAAACCCCGTTATTTCCCACCCAGGAGCCTTTGCTTTTCAGCCCCTCACTCATCCGAAGATGTACTTGCTGAGGAGAGGTGCAAAGTCAGCAGGA